>NW_015151392.1:50534-92697 GCF_000732505.1 Cyprinodon variegatus | reverse complement strand
GCGGTGAACACTCTGGACAGGTCGCCAGTCCATCACAGGGCAACACAGAGACAAACAGGACAAACAACCATTCACGCACAGACTCACACCTAAGGAGAATTTAGAGAAGCCAAATAACCTAACAGTCATGTTTTGGGACTGTGGGAGGAAGCCGGAGTACCCAGAGAGAACCCACGCATGTTCAGGGAGAACATGAAAACTCCAATGCAGAAAGACCCTGGGCTGGGAATCGAGCCCAGAACCTTCTTGCTGCAAAGCAATATATATATATATATATATATATATATATATGAAGTTTTTTTGTTCATTTTTTTTTCTAAGAATTTATATATGTATATACGGTATGTTAGTAGATAGACCGTCACAAGCCACACTCCATACCAGTAGGTGGAGGTAGTGCTACTAAAAGTTTGTTGCCAACCGCCAATAAATCCAAGAAGAAGAAGAAGAAGAAGAAGAAGAAGAAGAAGCGCTATTGAGGGGACTGCAGCAAGTGTGCTTAGTGTGAAGTGAGCAGGGTGAGGGAGTAGCCACCGACTGGAAAAAGCCCTGACTGCATCCCTTCAGTTAAGATATCATGCTGTGTTTTACGAGTATAATTACTTAGGCAAACGTTCATTCTGTGCTTTACACCGACGCCCAATATTCTGGTTCAGTTTTGAAGGTGTTTTTCTCACAGACGCAGTTTTCTTAGCTTTTAGCCCTTTATTTACTAGCCAAAAACGCTAATAACAGCTAGCTAAGTAGCACGCAGCTTAGTTAAAAAAAAAAAAAAAAAAACCGCTTGTGAGGGTAACAGTTACTCTCACTATGGCCTTATCGGAGGCAGAAAACGGCTACCAGGAGGGAGGAGAACAGGAGGCAGATGCTATTGTTAAAACGTGTGTTTTGGAAAGCTTCAGTGAAAGCAGTGAAACCAGAACCCTCATCGCTAGTCTTCCAGAAGTCCACGAAACCGAACATGCTAGAGAGATAGCAACTGAGAAGTTCCGAGGTGCTGCAAACCACAGTTAAATGAAAATATTTATATTAATTTAACATAATGTCTTTAATGATCTGTGACCTTTATATAACCGCAGTAATCATGGACAGATACCAGGAGCAGCCTCATCTGCTGGATCCACATCTGGGTACAGAGCGGTCATAACTGTAGATAATGACAGCGTCATTCATAAGTTTATATATAACATTTTTTTTTGTATTTTGTATTAGAATGGATGACAAAGATGCTGCTGAACTTTATAAATGAAAATGCACCCACTTCTTTGGTTCATCTGAGCTTCAAATTCCTCTCTGTCATCTGTAAGGTCAGTTAAACATGCGTCTGTTATCTGTGGCTGTCAAGCTGCATTTTTTTATTATAAAAAAAAAAAAACAGTTGTACGTACATTTATTTTAGTCATCTCTGTTTGTTTTATTTTAATGTTTCTTTTTTTCTCTTAGGTGAGAGGTTATAAAGTCTTCATGCAGCTTCTTCCTCATGAGGTGTCTGATGTTCATCCAGTTTTGGAGCTGATGTCCAGACAGGATCCTAAAGACTTGGCGGTAATTTTCAATATGTTCATCAGAAAAATATTTGTTCATGCATGTGCATCGGTTTCAGCTAGTCGCTATCATAATAATATTAATTCAATAAAAGACTTTCTTTAGGCTTACAGTGATAGTAGCTTTACATGATTTCCGTTTCAAAGTATTACCTACCCAAAGTTTTCTGATCAAATGTAAATTAGCCTTAGATTCATATAAAATGGCTTTAGTTTGTTAGTATACACAGACATGTGTGCGTAAGCTTTCTGCAGTGATGTTGGAGAATTTATTTCATCATGTTTCAGACTTGGGAAACACGCTACATGTTGTTGCTGTGGCTGTCCGTGGCCTGCCTCATCCCGTTTGACCTTTCTCGTCTTGATGGTTACCTAGAATCAGAAGGGGCTCAGGTCAGAGAGCCTGTCATGGAGCGTATTTTAGCTATTGCAAAGGTAAGTGCTGTAAGAGATAGATATGGTTTGGTATTCTGTTACAAAAAAAGAAAAAACATTACAACAGAAATAATTTTGGACTGGATGAAGCAGGCTAACAGTAAGCATCTGTCTTCCTCTTCGTCTCTTGGCTTTTCCCTTTTAGAGGTTGCTACAGCGAGTCATCTCACACACCTAATCCTATCCTCTGCATATTTTTCTGCTGCACCCATGTCCTCATTATTTTCATCTATAAATATTCTCCTTGGTCTCTCTTTAGGCCAGGGGTCAGCAACCCGAAATGTTCAAAGAGCCATATTGGACCAAAAAAAAATCTGTCTCAAGCCGCAAGTCTTATATAAGCTTTTTTTGGCAACGCAAGCTCCAAAGCTGCATTCACACCAAACGCAGCAGGAGCAGTGAGTTTACATGAAAAGTCAATGGTTGATGCGCGTCAAGGCGCAGCAAAATGTCCCGCAGTGCGTTTTGAGCAGCTGAAGTGGCACGTTGGGAGCATTTAAGCATCTGAAGCGTGCGACACGCCATAAACGCACTGCTGCTCTAGATAGAAAATGTATCTTTTTCTGCTCGACGTGCCACATCAACCAATGAGAGAAGCTGATGTGGGAGCTGGCAGAGAGAGAGACATATCGCTGATGATACCGATCACTATGATAACTCCTAACTTAAAATTTTGAAACCTTCCATGCTTGCAACAAAACTAGCAGCATTTGTGGAGTTTGGAGATGGAATCCACTTCTTAAATCTATCTTTGTGCTCCTCTATTTTATCCAGAAGTACTGCAGTCGCACTTTTTCCTCTCCCTTCCATCTTGCTGGTCGGCTGCATATTTAGGAAGCCTTTCTTTTTATTACTTGACAACTTCTCATAACAAAGCAAACATGCAGGCAATCCTTCCGCATTGATAATGAAAGCAAATTATTCGGTCGATTCTTCATTGAATCCTGTGTTCTCATCAGCTATCTTCCTTTTTTTCCCTTTGGGATCCATAGCCAAAGACACACCCGCCGGTTTGTTTACATCAGCCACCTACCTGGCACTGCGCCGTGCTAAAACGTGTTGCAGGCTATGACACAAATCTTCCTTGACAGAAATGTTTACATTTATTGTTTAAATATATTGATTATACAAATTGTTACAGCATTGGAAAACAAAATGAATGTTTGTTTGACCTCCTGCACACCATATTAAAACAAAACAAAAAAATCCATCTTTTTCCATTTTCATACATTAATGAAAAAGCTACAGGGAGCAGCAAGGGGTGCATTAAAGACCGGCATGCAGCTGTAGGCCTTCTGCCTGGCAATTTTCAGTCTAAACCACCTTCTACCTATAAACTCACTCCTCCTTTTTACATGTCCAAACCATCTTAGTCTTGCCTCTGTGGCTTAATATGCAAAATATCAAACATGAGCTGACCCTCTGTTGTTAACCTCCATAGCATTCCTTACAAACTCTTCCTTTAAGATAACTCTTACAGCATTTTTCTTCCTATCTACCCCATGTAAAACAGCTTGAACAATGCTTCCAGGCTTCTACGTTTAATTTCTTTCCACTTGGTCTCCTGAACACACAGGATGTCCACATGCATCATGTCAGCAATCTCTAAAGTCAGTCATAGTCCCAACATTTAAAGTTCTTGCTCTCAGTTCTAGACTCGTTCTTTCCTCTTCTCTATCTTCCTATGAACATGTTGTTTTCCTCTGACCAACCTTAACCTAATTCCCTTGGGAACTACCTAGTAGTCCCCAGCACCAGTGGCGGTCGTTGTTGACCCTGGCTCGGCAAACATTTTACACCAGCTGTCCTTCCAGACACAACCTCCTGCATTTATTCGAGCTTGGGACCTGCCCAAAAGGACACAAGACACTATGGCCCCAATTCATTAATGTAATGGCCCCGAAATCATTCCTATAGAAAACTTAAAGGACTTTTTTTTATGATTAGTCTGTACTAAGAAACCTGTGTATTTAGATAAGTTATATATTTTTGTTTTTTGACCCATTGTAGATAAAAGAAAATCAAGAATGAATTTAAATGCAAACAATCAGGAAATATAAATTGCTATCACTGCCCCTACATAGTTAAGAACTACTGTAATGCAGAGGACAAATTTCCCACTGGGATCAGCTTCATTCATGGTAGGCCTCTTTGATTTTACTTTGGAAAATCTTTTGGCAATCAATCTATCAAGATTTGGAACAAAACCTCACTAAACATTTCAGATGAACATCTGAATCCTTTCAAGTCAGGTATTTTTTTATTCAAATTCATTTAATTAAATAGAAACGGCTGAAATAATTTTCAAAGTCTGAAAAAAAAACTGCTTACAAATTCAAATACATTCAAATTAGCCTGAACATGAAATAAGCCTTTATAAAACCTAATAATTTTACTCACCTTTTAAATATTCATTTAAAGAATTTATTTTATAAAATAGACTGTTTATTAGAAAATCCGTATTGCTTCTATTGGCTCATTTAAAGTTAGCTAGGCTACATACTGGCAATAAAGGAGTTAAAACTATTTAACAGGTCTATTGAACTAAGCTATTTACCGTTGATCGGACAACAGGCATTCTGCAAGTCACACGAGGGACCCTCCTGTCAGATGTCAACATTCAATTAATTTATGACCATTATCCAGACATTTACGTCACATTTGACAGTTCTTTCAAGATAATAATTTTAACGCGCATCTTAAAATGCTTAATTAAAATACATTTTTGAAACCTTCTATTCTCTCCTCCGGGTTTCCTCCACTGCTCTTGGCCACAGCTCCACTTGTCTCACCAACATCTTCTAGATTCTGGCTGCCACCTAGCAAAACATCAGCGGTCTACAGATTCATTTTATATTTGATTCACAACCAAAATGCAGATTTGGGATGTTCAGCAATGCCTGTACACTGTAGACTAATTCTAGTGTGTCATGAAAACTTTAAAGGCAGAAAATGTTTGCCCTTCAAACTAGTTTACCTAGTTTTCCATGCTATGGCTATGTCCAGAGATCAGGATTTACATATTTGGTGACACAATGGTAAGATTATAAAAGGTAATGTCGTCTGACTATTGGCTTACCTGAAGAGTTAGTTTTTGCCTTCTTAAAAATGAAGTCCCTCAAATCGTGTTGTCTTTGTCGCTTGGCCATAATGCTATTCAGAACTCCGTCACTTGCTCTGTTGGTTGCACCTCTGAGGTCGAAGATGAAATCACATGTGCCCTCTGGGCCACCGTAATTTGGTCAGGCTACTCATAAGCGCACAGCCTACCAAATGTTGAAAGGACAATATTATTGCATTACGGTTACGGTTGTTTTTTTGTGTCTTTCTTTGGACATGTTAACTTTAATATAGGTTAAGTGGATAAATAGCATCATCAGCTGTTTGGAGGAGCTAATCTGTCAGGGCTTTTTTTTCAAATTTTTTTTTTTTTATGCCGTCATAAAATAAAATACAGAGCTATATAAAGATTAAATTAGGTCAGTTAAAAGAAAACAACTTTCCTTAAAATAAAAACATTGTTTTTTACAGACTTATCTTCAAGTCAGCGACTCCCCCAGAGATGCTGCATCAGTTCTTGTTTCAAAGTAAGTGCAACTTTCTATTTTCTTTGTTGTCTTTTTTTGTCTTTGCAGTGGAAATTACAATAAAGGTGTCTTAGATTACACAGTAAAACCTAAATAAAAGAGTTTTAGCACCACTACATTTTATCCAACCCGGTTTATTGTAAAGCACAGCCCAAATTGACCCATGGTGCCTGAAACGCCCCTCTTCATTGCCACTAGAAGGCAGTGTGGTTCTTGGAACGCCTTTGCTATGTCTACCTGTGCTTGTCCTCATAAAACCTCTAATATTTGCTCTGTTGGATTTTACACGACCCCACAGGTTTATGACACGCCCTGATGTGAAACAGAAATGTCTAGGGGGCTTTTTGGACTGGAGTCTCACCACCGTATCCCAGACTGACCCCCTCTCAATGATGGGAATCATGGTGCTGGATGGTGTCTTGCAGTCTTTGGTAAACTCTTCCATTAAGATTTATCGTGCCTCTCCTTGTGTGTGTCAGTGTGTGTGTGTTTGAGGACGAAGTGTACGTGCTCACTTTCAGTCAGTGTGCGGAGTGTAATTTACAAGAGCTGACATGATTGGTATGCTTTACACAATAGTTGGTGTGGTTGCAACAGGTGTGTGATGCACCTGCTGTCTGTGTGGGATCTGTTGATTCAAGTGACTTACGAGAGTTTAATCTGCAGCTTTAGGCTAAACGGTTTCTCTGCCGATGAGGGGGATTAGATCTAAGGTTTTTTTTTTTTTAG
The DNA here is from genome assembly GCF_000732505.1 of Cyprinodon variegatus. Taxonomy (NCBI): domain Eukaryota; kingdom Metazoa; phylum Chordata; class Actinopteri; order Cyprinodontiformes; family Cyprinodontidae; genus Cyprinodon; species Cyprinodon variegatus. Next base: position 86,402 of record NW_015151392.1, on the reverse strand, counting down.
CATAAGACACCTTACTGCTTTTTCAGGAAAATTTTCAGTGTTTAGTCAGATGATTTTTCCATATAGAAGGAACATTTTATTCATTGGAACATTGCTCTGCACTGTGGACAGATCTGAAGTTATGCTTTAGAATTTTAAAACTTACTTATTGTGCTGTTTTTTTAGAAACTGTTTACATTTTAATGAATCTCTAATGCAAAGACTCTAAATGACATGGATTCGTGGAAATTATAAGATGGTAAAAAAGAATAAAATAAGTCAAATCTATCAATGATTTCCTGAATGTTGCTACACTCTGTCTATATGACTTTATTGATCTCTAAAATAACTATTGATTTGATCTTTTTTTTTTTTTTTTATTCTAATGACCAATAGGCAAAACTTTTTAAGCATGGGAAACGAGACGACCTTTTACAATACGGTAGGTTTCATTTCCCCCGTGGAGTAGTACAGTTACTTAAATATTGAAGAAAAGCTGATGCTGGCATGTCTCTGCTTTATTTGCTTTCATTTCTCAGCTCCTACAGTTCTGCGTTGTCTGGAGGAAAAGCATCTAACGGACAGCAGCGAGGCCAAGCTGCGAAAGATCAATGTCAAACTAATCCAGAGACTTGGCCTAACATTCCTTAAGCCACGTGTAGCTGCTTGGAGGTCATATATTATAACTCTTACCGCATCATACTCCATTTGACTTTTTTTTGTCATCCTTTGCCAGTAGCCTTAGTTTTTTAAAATGGATGTGCATATTTTCAGGTACCAGAGAGGCAGTCGCTCCCTGGCTGCTAACCTCACTGTGTCTCACGCTGCTACTGCTGCTGTTACTCCTGAGACAGAGACGCAAGAACAGGATGAGGACTACGACATTCCCGAGGAGGTGGAAACTGTCATTGGTAAGTTATCATTTTTACTCAGCTTCTAGTCAAACTCTAAAGAAAACCTTGCAAAACTTTTTCTTTTTTCACCCCAGAGCATCTGCTTGTTGGCCTGAAAGATAAGGAAACAGTTGTCCGCTGGTCTGCAGCAAAAGGGTAACAGTTTTCATACAACACCCAGCAAATCTAAATGCTTGTTTAAAAAAAAAAGAAGAAAAATCCTTGCTTTTACCTGTTTCAGGTATTCTTTATATTAAAAGTTCATGAATGGTAAAATATTTTTTAAACCTTCCAGCATTGGAAGGGTGACTGGAAGGCTTCCTAAGGAGCTGGCAGATGATGTGGTTGGATCAGTTTTGGACTGCTTCAGGTTGGTTTATGCTTTGGGCACTTTGGCTCTGTCTACCAGTTACTTTCGCATTATTTATTCATTTAAAAAAAATCTTTTTTATAATTTATTTCTTAGTGACAAAGCATATTAATAACATTCCTGTCAATATACCAGGGTTAGCCAGGAGGCTATCTTTCCCCTGTAGTCTTTAAACAGATTTTAAAGGTCAGCTTAAAAGACGTAAAGTAACACTACATATTGCTTCTTACTTTCTTTTAATGAATGTCAAACATTCTGGGATGTGTTTGTGTATTCTCATAGTCCACCATAATGTTTGCTTTTTAGGTTTAATGTACGTGTATTATCTTTAGTTTTAAGGAAACGGATAATGCCTGGCATGGGGGCTGTCTGGCCCTGGCAGAGCTTGGAAGGAGAGGTCTGCTGCTCCCATCAAGGTTGACTGATGGTATGTGCACTCATTCATGTGTCAATAAAAGGACAAACAGATCTTGTGTTTATTTTTTGCATTCAGTTTTTATTGGTATTTACATTGAAAACACAGTTTTACAGTGTTTTATAAAGTTTGTATAAAGATAGCAGGGTTTAAATAATGAGCTCCCCTTTTTGCCACACTGAACAAACTAGTTAGTGACTGTAATCATTTAGCTGGAACAGAAATTTTGTAAATCAAACATGTTTTGATTGTTTTTCTCCCAGAAGCTGTAGCAGTCTGTCTTGTTAAGTTTTAATCTGTTGTAACACTTTAACACTTGGTGTTAAAGTATTTCAACATGAAAGTCTCACTACCAGCGTCCCAGGTGAGTTGTCAGCAGCGAGTCCTCCTCCTCAGCTGTCGGCCTGTTGGTTTTACTTTCTTAGTTAGTTTTTGACATTTGCTCTCACTCTGGATGCTGCTGTTTCGTCTTTTCATCCCAGTTGCTTTAGCTTGTTTAGTCTGCTTGGTGTTACTCTGTGGGTCAGGAGTTTCGAAGTCCGTTGAGTTTTCAGAGGGCTGAACTTTGAATGGAAAATCACCTGCGGAGGCTGCAGAGCTTGCAGTAGCGAGCTGGCAGAGAGCCAGAGCTGCAGTCTGTCTTTGGTCACATGGTTCTTCATCCAGATCTTCATCCGCCCTCTGTGGGAGGTCCTGTGAAGAGCTCGGAGCAGAGCTATTTGCAGGACTGCTGCGTGAAGGTCGGAGGCTGAGGTTCAGCGGGACCTCTGTGCCGCTCTCATTACCCCCATCTAAACCCATCAGCCTGTGTTCAGATTTGTGCTCCTGGTATCTTTTTGACAGGTTAAGAGGTGCTAGGCTATCCGATTGCTCTTGTTCGTCTTTATCTGACGAGTAGGAATGTTGGCCACTTCCATTTGATCTGAAAAGGACATATCAAAATATTAGAGACAAACTAGTGCACTTGGAACAGCTTTGCTTCATAAGCAAAAGGAATAAATATTAAAACTCGTCTTACCCTCCATCTAGGTAGTGACCTCCCATCTGAAGCAAGGTTTCTGCTGACTCCTCATGCCTTGAATCTTTTATGATTGGCTCTACAACCTTAGATGTGTGTCCAGGCTGGAGAGCTGTCTCTGACTCACCAGTGGTCATATGTGAAGACTCAGAGTCTCTCAAGACGATGTTTTCTTGATTGGGTCTGTCTGGTGACCCTAAAGCTGAACAGCCCTGTTTAGGACTCAGACTAGTTTCCTTTTCTCCACTTTGGCCGTGTTGGCCCTCCCCACTGCCAGAGCTGTGAGAGCTGTTCTGACTGGGATGTGAATACATGTAAAAGTCATAATCCTTATGGCCAAAGCTCTGACTGTAACCATCCAATGGAAAATATCTGGGTCCTGCGATTGGCATGGAAAGCTCATGGGGTCTGTAAAGGGTGTAAGGCAGAGGTGGGGCTGGGTGAAGGGTGTGGCAGTACCTGTAAGGGTAAGGTGGGAACGGTGCGGCATGAGGTGGGGCAATGGGTGGTTGCACCAGAGATCTTTGGGGATCTATGAACTCTGACTGTAAAGGCCGATCAATTTGGTTATTTGTAGGAATGTGTCTTGAGAGGTAGTATGGTGGATAAATGGGTCGCTCTGGCATGAGATAGGGAGGGCATTCTGGAACCATGAGGGGGGTGAAAGATTTAAATGGAAGGGTTCTGGCCCATGGGCTGCTTTGGTGGGGGATGTTAGGAGCAGGTGAATCCTCCCTCCGCTGAACAGTTGACACCAAGGCCTCAACACCGTCTCGGTTGGGTGTGACAGGAGAGAAAGCAGAAGGGCGAGGCAGATCCTTTGACTCGTCACTCACCCTGATTTCTTTTTCATTAAATTTATTGGGTTTTGAAATACTGTGGTTGTCCTTGGTCACAGGACTCTCACACCCAACATCTAACTCTTCTGTGTCATCGGTGCTGTCGTCTTTCTTCTCTTCCGCCGCTTGTTTCTCAGGACCTGTGCTTTGGATTGCAGGAAGGACACTTGTACCATCCTTGGGTTTGACAGAGACTGGCTTTGCCGCAGCCTTCATTTGTCTGGGTGTCTGTCCATTTTTTTGAGTTACCAAGGAGATTGAATTTTGACATAAGTTGTATTTCATATGATTGAAGAGATGAGACTTCTCGTTGCAGGTGAAAGGACACTGGAAGCATTGGTACTTAAAAGGTTTTCCTGGTGGCCGAGGAATGTAGTGAGGCCTTTTTGGTTTGCGCTCTTGATCGGTTTCCATCCCGACTTGTTTTCCTAAAAGAAAAAAAAATAGTAATGCTTAAGATTTAGATGAGGCTTCTTTTTTTAATAAAGCTAAATGTTAAAAATTGGAATGTAACCTAAAAAGTATTTCTCACTGAAGCGCTTCTAAGCTGTCGCTCCAATGATGGGTCGTTCAGAGTTGTTTGACTGGTTCAGAGGACGACTGTCATTGAAAGTTTTAACCTGGTGTTTTTCAAGTTGCGTGGCTAGAAAAGTCTCCCGGTGCATAAAACACCACGTCCCCAGGCTACATTTGTTCCTGCACAATGGAATGGATACTAAGCCGAGAAATATTTAAATTGAAAACCTGTCTGCTTTATGCAAAAATATGCCGTCATTTTTGGACATATCCCAGCCCGGTCTTGGATCGGAGTTGGCTTAGTGGCATCGCCCTTACACGTGTCTCTGCTAACGCTGCCTGCTCAGTCCGTCCGTTTTAATATCTCTTTTATCATCTTCCTATAAAGTCAGAAGTCCACCTCTTCACCAAACAGACCTTTCATTCTCTTAAGTTTCGCAGACCTGGAGGGCATGCAGAGACTTGCTTTCTCTTACAGCTAAACAGTGTGCCGTGAGCGTGGGAACTACGACTCGACCTGCTTACCAACCTGCTTCCCATGACTACACCTGCGGGATGCATTCATCACTCCATAAGCTTTCTGCCAAGGATGACTGCAGAGACCTGCTTGTTGTCAGAGCACTCTAACGTATTAACTGAAATCATTTTATTGTAGAAGAAAATTATAGACATGGTTTGTATTTGTCTGCTCTCTCGTTTTGAATTAAACATCACCTAAAGATGTTAACTTAGGGCTGCTGGGTGTGCTTTGAGAAACCTGCTTGTCGTGCGCTGTCGCAAGAAGTTGTCACTCAAGTTTCGGCTAAAGAAGCATGCATGGACACTCCCTTTCTAAAGAACACAGATTCTGTGGAAAATGCTGTTTTTTAACACATTTCTGGTGTTGATGTATACAGTCAAATAATGATTTATTCCTACAACAGATTACATCCAAGATGCCTAAAGTAAAGGGCTTATTTTCACAATCTGGAAATTTTAAACATTCTATATAAATATCTTACATATATACAAAAGTTCTATATATAAACATCAGCACCGTATCTTTGATAGCAGCAGTCTGAACAGAGGCTGGATATGCTCCGTAGGTAACAGGTGCGCACCTTGCATATATCAGTGCTCTATAAAGCCTAATTAACACAATCTGAAGACATAGCCAAACTCATTTATGGTTTAAAAATATAACTTATGTCATCTCTCAAGAAATAAATTGGACAAAAGTTACCTTTTCTGGCTGAAGCAGGTAAAGTCTTGCAATGTTTGAAGCCGACGGAGAGGTGATCCACAGCTCACAGTAAACGTCGGTGTCTGGTGTAAAGCACTTGGTTCATTAGCTTGGAGCCTAGAATGGATGAGTGTGATGAAGAGTGTGATCTTAGCCGTTTGGTGAGTTCTTTGTAAGGTGTTGTCTCTAGTGGGTGGTGCTTCAGCCCAAACAGCAGGGCCCTCAGGCAACAGTGATGCACCTGATATTAGTCAGGCCTCAAGCAATGATTTAAATGTTGAGTTTGAGATCAGAATCTTTCTAGATCCATATCTGTGTTTTGTGAAAAGTAAGTCAAATGGACGTTATTTAACAACGACTTTACATACGGTTTGTAACGTGAAAGTCAGTAGCAAGCTCACAGAACCTGCTGCTGGTTCCTTTTATACAGTTTGAACGTGTCTGTTTGCGTTTAATATGATCATAAAAAAGCAGAAATCTGAAGTTTTGTTTTGGAAAAATGCAACAACATTTAAATATATTTTTTCTCCCATAAGAAACTTGAATAATCCTCGAGTCCTCAGCGGTTTGGACATGAGATGTTAAAAACTATTGCTTGTTTTCATTTAGCTTTTTAATCTCTGACCTCTATCTCAGGATAAAGTGCACCACTTTGTTTTTCAGTGGTGCCACTGATTATCACGTCACTGACCTACGATGAGAAGAGAGGAGCATGCAGTGTCGGTTCCAACGTGCGTGACGCTGCCTGCTATGTCTGCTGGTCCTTCTCCAGAGCTTATGAACCTAAAGAACTTCAGCCATTTGTCAACCAGATTGCAAGGTAACACCCATGTTTTTGTTGTTGTTAACTCAAATGCATCTGTCACTAGTAACCCAGTCAAGACCAAAAGTACATAAAAATGATCTGAAACTATTTTTATTTTGTCTTTAGCTTGTAACAGTGTGGGTTGTGAGCATTTAGTTTCTATTATTGTGTCTTTCTGACTGAGAAAACCATTTAAAAAATCTAAAAAAAAAAAACTGAAAATAGGTTAGAAAGACTTTACTAAAACCAGGACAGGTTTAATCTTTGAGTGTTTATTGTAGTAAGTTTTGTGTTAATAACTAAATCCCCCTAATTCATGTAGAGATACACTTTAAATACCTTATAATGTCTATAAGCCATCATCCCCGATGGCAATTAAGAATAAGTCCATTAATTTGTTGAAAAACTGTCCTTCCACCTATAATTTATCTAAATCTATATATTAATATGAATAATATTAATTCTGAGTGTAATCTAAAGATAATGCATTAACATCCTTTTATCATATTCAAAGAATTACCATGCAGGACTATGAAAAAGTCATAATGTCTTATGATCTGCAACAAAAATAGATAATCTTGTCAGTTATTCACTTTTTATCTATGAAGAGTTGCTTCAAATACTAAAGGCAGAACATGCTGGTTGCGTATGACTTTTTAATCTCCAATGCGATTTTTTTTTTTTTCCCATGTCACATAAAGAGAGGCTCCGACTAGGCAGGATTTTCCTCAAAGCAGTTCTGTGCAGATTTTTTTTACGCCTCTGTCTTTGTGATATACACACATTAAAACAATTTCTCACATTTGACTTAAACAGATAATGAAAAGTTATTAAAAAATCATGCATGCGATAAAGCAAAGTACCACTTTATGAGATATGTTCATATGCATATATTAAAAACATCATGAAATTTTCATCCAAAAAAAATAAATACACAACAACAAACACAGTGGGACGGTTATATGCTGGCAGAGAGAGGTGATTCTCAGAGAGAGATCTGTGAAGTTAATAGAAGTTTTTCTTACTTTTATTCATTAAATAGGTAAGAGAGATACGCCTCGCTAACCTGCTTTGTCTGCCCCTCGTTATTTTTTTAAAAGTTTTTTTTGTGAGGCTTGAAGAGGATCGATATTTTACTATTTTGTTATTTTTTTCTCCTCCTGGAGTTATAATTTCTTTTGATGAGATTATATAACTGCACTTTCTATCCCTCGTTTTCGCAAGGCTCAAAGAGGATCACTTTCTGTCCTTCTGAACTCCTTTTATGCGTAGTTTTCTGTTGTTTTTTTTAATGTTTCATTTATTGCTTTTGCACAAGTCTGTCCCGCTCGTTATATATGCTCTGTGCCACTCCAAAACTAACTCTTTCCCTTTGCGATTAACATATTTCATGTTCCCTCGAAAGCAGAGTTTTACTTTGTAACCCCGTCTCTTCCTGTCAGACCCATGAAAATGCTGCCGAATTGTTGTGTCCGACTAAAACAGCCCTGGGTTATATCTTAATCAGACCTAAACAAGCCCTCTTGTGTAAAAACGTGTCGGGTGTGATCATCCCCATTGACTTTCAATGAGCACTAAACGCCACAACCTCGTCAGACACGGTTTTCTGTTGGACGGACAAAATCGGATTCGGTGTGTTTTGGCCTTAAAGCCTATCCATAAAGCTGCTGACACTCCTTTGATGTCAAGAAGAGTGCTGCTTTAGTGTCTGAGTTGGACACTAGTATCATTTTAAAAGTCTTAAATGAAAATCCAAAGGCTGCTCGCTTTAAGTTGCATATCTACATATTTATTCAGATTTGTTGTTTTTCTTTTCCTATTTTTCCTTTAAACAAATTTTTCACAGGATGTTCATTAATCCTAACCAAGCTGTGTGCAACTGGGTATAGGAACAGCTAAATGTTAACATTCTAATAAAAATACTTTACATCCTGTTAATGTTATATTTTTTTCAATTCCTATACTGCATTAGAAAAGACCCCCCCACCACCCTAAAATAGAAGTGTTTTTTTTTTATTGTGAAAGACCCTGTCATTTGCATAGAAGCTACACAGTTTGCCTGTAAGCTCTAAGTTACCGCCTCAAACCAGTTTTTCTTTGAGAGTTGATACCGCTGCCTGACTCCATTTCATTGTTTGTTCTCAATGCATATTAAATAAAGCTGGAGGGTAGAAGAACTGCTTTTATTGCAACAGTTAATGCAGTCCCTTTTGGGATGGTCAGCTGTTAAAGGGCACAAACATGTGGAATTATTATATAATTGTGCTGGAAAAGTCTTATATATAGTTATAATGACCTGATCAAATAATTTTCACTTTTCAAGAAAATAAAAGTAAAATATATTAATATTTTAATTGAACAAATATAAATTGTCACTGGTGCTATAAGGCTGTATTACTATTGTTCACATTTAAGCCGGATTTATTAGCTTAGATCTTTGAGCAGGGGGTTTAAAAAAAATATACTGCAGTTTTACCCTTGAATACGGTTTTCAGAAATCTTTTCTAGATTTTGAAACCCCTAAAACGTCCATAGAAATGTAAAAAAGAAAAATGTATCTTAAGATTTACAGGTCTAATCTCTAACCAGGTCTGAGGTATAGATTATCACTCAGTGCGGTGCACTTAGTCTTTGTTAAGAGTAACGGTTTATGTCATGCCGCCTTGCCTTGCAAGTACGGACCTGCGGCCTCTGACTGTGCAGACCAGCTCTGCACTGTCAGAGTTAACCCCTCTGCAAATCATCAGCGGCAATCGGGGCAACTCCCTCCCTTTCCCTGGGCCACAAGTCTGCCAGGTTTCGCCTGCCTCTGTAGGTTTCGGTCGCCGTTTGGCAGTAATGCTGGGACAAGCTGGTTCCTGCTCTGTTCATCACAGCTTGATGACACGTCCTGAAAATGAGCTTTTGTAATAAATAAATAAATAAATGGCACTTAGTGACTGGGGGGCACATACAAGCAGTTGGTTTTCTGCAAAGTTGCAGCTTGCCTGAATAAACATGTTGCATGTTAGAATTTCCAGTGTATTCTTCTCACTAACCCTCAGTTTACCGGATGTGCAGAGCTGTTTTGTTTTTTTTAAGCCCTCAGGGTAGGAGCAAACTCAAGTGGTTTGTAAACCTGGGCTCTGGTTGTTTGTGCATGCAAGGAAAATAAATTGATCAAATTTTTTTCCCAAAACTTGTATGTGGCATGTATATATGTAAATAACCCATGGTTCGGTTATCACCATTTCTCCACAGCGCCATGCTGATCACTGCTGTTTTTGATCGAAATGTCAACTGCCGCAGAGCTGCCTCTGTAAGTTGTCTCCAGTGAACTTGATCAGATAACTTTTTCCAAATGTCTTAAATGAGAAAACTCTATTTTGTGTCTCTTTCGGTCCTAGGCCGCCTTCCAGGAGAATGTCGGCAGACAGGTTTGTGACTAAAGCTTTGAAACTAACATGGCGTTATTTGCCTCATTTGATGCTTATTTGTTAGTTGATATCCTGCTCATGCTCAAACGTGCCTCATTACACCAATCCTCCCAAAGAAATGGCCTCCTAGTGTAGCTACAGGGCACCTTCAGATACACACTGTGCCAGTTGTCCTTAAGCGAGAACTCCTTAGATTTGTTATTACTTGAATTGGGAACAGTGTCACTAATGTTTCCATCTGAAATGTAGCTGTAGTTTCAATGCAGACCATTTTTAAAGAAATGTACTGAATCTTTTTCTGGGTTTTTTTTTGTTGTTTTTTTTTTTTTTTCAATTAGGGCACCTTCCCTCATGGTATTGACATCTTGACAGAAGCAGATTACTTTGCAGTCGGTAATATTACCAACTGCTATCTGAACATTAGGTAAGAAGATTATAAAAAATCTTTGTATTTTGTTTTTTCTGCACAAATTCAAATGTACATTGCTTTCTTACATGTTTATTGCATTGCCTACTAATATTGGTCAGAGGGCCCTGGGGCCCCCTGTGTACGGCAACCCTGCTTCTGTTTGTTGTCCTCAGGGCAGCATGAATGGGCCAATGACTGAATGTAGTGTACAGTGCTTTGGAGTCACAATAAATTTGAATATTATTTTAAAAGTTTAATTAAAATGACTATTCCACTACAATACTTTCATTAGACACAGATTTAAACATTTCAAATGTTTATTTCTGTCAGTTTTGAGACATACAGCATAAAGCTTGACAAAACATAAACTGCAGTTTCTCAGCAAATTAGAATATTAAACATCACAAATTCAAGGTAAAAAATCCAAAATGTCTACCTGCTAAAAAATAATGGCAATTTTCTGTGCAGTCCATTCAGTACTCGATCAGGCCTCTTTTTGCAAATGCATCAGTGGATCAACCTGCTGTTCAGCTGACTTTGTGAAGAAGCTCATCATCTGAATTGTTTGGTCTGGTGTCTCTCATCCTGCTTTTAACAATGCCCTATAGATTCACCATCACCGACTGTAGAAGCTTCACATTTTAGATTACACAAAATGGATCCTTTGCCTCTCTAACCTTCGTCCACATTCTTGTATCTTTATTTCCAAGGAAATGCAAACAAACAAATAATTTTTCTCTTGAGCTCTGTGAAGGGACTCCATATATCGCCTCTGGTTCAGGATTTGTTTAAGATAAGGAATGCAACAGTAGTAGCTCATGTCCTCGATACCGGTGCCTTGTCTCTTCCAATTCGACTGACACAGCACCCCACGCCCTCTGAATCCTTTCCAGATAACTTCGGGAGTTTAGCAACACAATCTTCCCAAGATTGTTTGAACTCCTTTAGCTTTTGCACATTTTCCACAACATGCTTTTCGTTCCACTCAATTTTCTACCAATATTTTGGGATGCAACACTCTAAAAAAAAAGCTATTTTTGGTTTATTCTTCTGTTGGAAAAAGCCAGTCTTTGTCAGCCGGACAACAGTGATGTCATTAATATTTTTCGTGAATATGTGAGCCTTAACATTTCTGCATTTGCACCAAAAAACATTTGTGTATTGGTCCTCTCAGAGTCTGAATTTTGGGTTTTTATTAGCTGTAAGTTATTGGATTATATCAACATCTATGAAATGTTTCTGAGATTTATTTTTTATTCTATTTGAACTGATTGAGAGCGAAACGGAGCAAACATTACCACTGTGAGTGTAGAGAAAGGGAAGTAGCCTAAGGCTATGATTGAATATGTAGGCATATATTAAAGGAAATGATTTTTTTTCCCTTTTTAAGCAATTATGCAAGCATATCACATTTAATTGAATTGTTTTTATATCTGAAGACGTTTTTCTTTTTGTTTTCAAAGTGTCTATATAGCTGGTTTTCCAGAATACACCAAATCCATGATCGACCATTTGGTATCCAGGAAAATCAACCACTGGGACAGGTCAGTGCTTCCACCATTTTCCGTTAAAGCAATGTCTATGGGGTGAAGATTTTAATATCTTTAGGAAAAATGTTCGGTTTGCTTTGCAGTGCGATCCGAGAGCTTACCTCAAAAGCACTCCACAACCTGACGTCTCAAGCACCCGATTATATGGCAACAACAGGTAAGCATTGTTGCCTTACGGGTTAATGTTGAGCTATCGGTTAAATTGGCTGCAAGAATTTCCTTTGTTTACCTGAAACTTTCCCATTAGGGGTTGTGAGTAAAGATGGTGCTCTCTTTCGTATTATTTTCTCAGTTTTGCCTCAGCTGCTGACCAGAGCGGTGGGTGTCGATCTGCACGGTCGCCACGGTGCCATCCTGGCATGTGGAGAAATCACACATGCTCTGTACAAGGTGGCTCTTCAGACCAACAGGTAGACTTGAGTATATTAGGAAACATGTTGTCCACCTTAACAACCACCCTGGCATCATTAAACTAATTTGAAAGCAGAATAAAATGAGTGACTTTATTTTATTTTATAGAACTGTCGTGGATCTTATTTCTCCAGAATGCGTGGATGCACTGAAGAATATTCACAATGTGGTAAATAAAATAAAAAAAAAGTTCCTAGCACTTTACGTTAAAGTTGGGTCAAGCTGTCTGTTTCTGACATAAGTTTTCTGACACTTTCAGCTTGATGAAAAAAAACAATACAGGTAGGTGGACGTTATTGGATCAAACTTCATACAGTGTTACAATAATACACATTTTTATGTAATATAATTGTATTTTTCACAGGGGCTTCGGTGGAGGGCTGATGAGACCAGCAAGTAGGTTTAAGACGTATATAAAAATTCAGTCAATGGATCTAAAGACGTTACAAAAAACAGTAATCAACCTGAGACTTTTCTTTTATTATTACAGTCTGCACTCTTATAGAAAAGCTGTCCCTGTCTAAAATGCCTTTCAAGAAAGACCCTATAATCGGTAAGTGTACAGAAAATCAGATTTATTTGGATTATAATAATTTTTATTCTAAGCTAAGCATTTCTTTTGTTTAGCTGGATGGCAAGGGATAATCGATGATACCATAAAAAATCTTCACCTCTTTTCAAGAGAAACAAAGGGGGAAATCATTGTAAGTCAGGTTTGAGTCACATACACATATATATGCAAAGATTAATGCCTGATTTGTTATTTTTCTGGATGTTTCATATTTAAACCCCTACTCAGATATAAATACCTGCAAATTAACCTAATTTTGTTTACTGTGTAAAACCCTAAATGAGCTGATTTTTCTAAATGATTGAAAAGTGTACATGTTTATACAATATGCATCTAGTACAGTATTTTAGATCCTTCCAAAGAGCTAAAACCCCATCTTGACATCTTGAAGCTTTCTTTCGTTTGATCTGCAGGTTCCTGTAGTAACAGCGTTATCTGCCCTGTGTGAGGAGTACTACCAGGACAGCACAAACCAGGCTGATGCACAGATTCAAGGTGGGAAACCTTGTTGGTTTACCTGTAGACCCTAAATAAAAATACAAAAAGGTTGACCTGTCTACTGGAGTTTTATGATGATGGTTTGTGTTGACACACATAGATGTGCTCATATCCCAGTACCTTGAAGGACTGAAGAGTTCTCAGGTGCTCTGTTGTTGCGGGTCTGCTCGCGCCCTCGGTTCTCTGCCCAGATTTATGATCCACGGCAAACTAATGCAGGTGGGTGTGTTTAACTGTGTTTATGCAAACCACTATCCTTTTTAAAAAATATTTCACCTGGATAAATAAAGAAGCTCTAAAGATGTTTTTGTTGTTTCATTTCTCTTCTTAGATCTTTGAAGGCCTTCAGAACATGTGTGCTGTCAGCCAGCAGCAGGGGAATTTAACCGAGGCAAGGAGAGACGCAGTCAGATCAGTGGCTCAGTGAGTTTTCTTCTGTTTGTTCCCTGATGGAGTTTATGATACAAAGGTACCTCCTGTCTCGCCAATGTTTCCTCGTGAGCTCTAATGCTAAAGTAAACTGTGGACTGACTCTACCAGAAGGACCGGAACTGTACACCCATTCTATAATTTGACAGTGTTTTACATATTTCCTGTAATGTTAATTATTTATTTCCATCTGCCCCATTTACCACTTTGTGAACTTTTTTCATTCCTTTCTTCAGGGTATTTATGAAGGCAGGTGTTTGTTCCCAAGGCTGCCCTGACTCTGCCCTCTGCTCAGAGAATATAGCTGAGGTGTACGGCTTCCTTCTCAGCAGCCTGAATGACTACACAACAGACAGCAGAGGCGACGTCGGGGCCTGGTGAGTCCTCTATTCTGATGACTACCTTCCTCAGTGAGGCCTCTGGTGTAATTTTTTTTTTTTATTATTTCTTCTGACCCTTGGCGTAGAAACAAAAAACACCTCTCACATGTAGCTTCAGGCCATGCTTGGGGACTAAACAGGAATGTCACTTGACGTGTCTTGTCATTGTATGAAGGGATGGGCTGCCTCTCTCAGGCTATCTAGTAATAGTTTTCTTTCCTTGTTCTATTTATTTCCTCCTGCTTCCATTTGTTTTGTCATCCTATTACATTTGTTCCACACATTTTTTGAATCACAAAGTACTAAAAGGATATACACAAGGGTACTGATTGAACATGTAATTTCACCACTCATCCAAAATTCACTTTATTTAAAACGTGCTTTGTTGGTGCATTATTTGTTTTGATGAGTGGGGTCAAGGTTTAACTTCTGAATACTAGTCCTCACTCAATTTTGATATAATCATCTATTGTCCCACATGTTTGTTTAAGGAATCTTCTGGAAGTAAAATATGTTGAATAACCACCTTGCTTCGCCAAACGGAGGCTCCTACCTACAGTGACGGCGAAAGAAAAGAACCCTCTCTTTAAAATCTTAAAATCTCTATTCAAATTTTCCATTAATAGTCTAAAATATTTAGCAGATTAAGAAAATTCCTAGCTGTAGTTAAGCATTAAGAAGTCACAGAAGTGACTTTATCCAAACCTTCATTGTGGTTCTACTTGCTCACTTTCCTTTTCACACCTTACTGTTTTATTGCTTCAGTGATCTGATTTCATAGAAAGAGTTCAAACAGGTTAACAGACAACTTACTGAATATGAAGGAGCAAATTCCTACAAAACAATTCAAACTCATCACCCCTCCACTACCATGCTCTGTTTCTCTCTTCAGAACATGTTGTGCAAAGTCATGCTGCAATCTTTTAAAGTGTCATGTTTCCATCCATTAGACTTGCTCTACTTTTGTGCACTCATCTTTTTTTTTCTGTACATTTAAACAAGGTTGTAGATGAACTGTAACTTTGCTTCATGAGCTTAAGGTGAATCGACATTATTGGCTATTTTTTCTGTTTTTATTGTGAGGTTTGACTGTTTGCTTTTCCCGCCAGGGTGAGAAAGGCAGCAATGACCAGTCTAGAGGAACTCACCTTGATGGTAGCCAGCAGCGCTCCAGAGATCCTTCCACCAAACTTGTGAGTCATAAACCGTAAAACGTTCACCTGCTTCTTCTGTTGTAAACTTTCTCTTCAACACCACATTTGCTCTGGCTTGTGTTTGGACAGGAGTCAGCATGCATTTTTTTTTTTTTTTTTAGCATTGCCTAGTGAAACTAAGAAATTAAGAAATTATGGTGTCATACTTTCTGCTAAGTCTTCAAGGGGCATAGTCTCATTACATGATATTTCTAAATTGTACATGTGCTGGTAAAAATAGATTTTTCAATTCTGCATCGATTCTTATATTTATTTCTAAAGATAGATTCATATAACCAAAGATAGATTAAAAAAATAAATACTTTGAACTTTTTAGACAGCATTTCCAGCTCAATTAAATATGCAATGGCATAGTATCAATATGATACATAACTGTACAGTTATTTTAATTTGTTAATTTATTATTCAGATCCGTATTAGCTCAGCTTTACAGCCAACCAACCAACCAAAAAAAAAATAATTTTTTTTTAACACTAGCAATCCAATTTGAGATGGGATCTGTTCAGATTGGATCGAGAATGATGGATTCTCAATCTTGAGAAACTTGTTCTTATCTTTCCTTGGTATTTGAGTCATTACCTGGCCTTTATTATACATCAACAGTTCACTGTTGTTGCAATCAAAGTTTTTCTAAAACAAATACCCCGTTCTTCGGGGTATTAGGTAATTTATGTGCTTTGTTTTTGCTCAATTTGTCAGTAAATGAAGCTTTTCTGTGTATATTTACAGGAAGTAGCAATGAGGTTAAGCCAGTTAGCACATCCCAGTCGGGGTGTAAAAAAGAGGGAGAAGTCCAAAATCCAATGTTTGAAAAAGCACAGAAATATGTATTCAAAGATGGGAGTCAAAAAATGCTTGGAATACAATGTGAAATTTTGTATTCACTGAAGCCAGAGCTAAAGCTTTGGAGGCATTCAGATGTCACTGGGAAGTTTATGTATGCGTAAGATAAGATCCTGATTAATACTGAGACTAGGGTTAGCAATAATTATATGGCAATAATATTCTACCGCCGAAGAGCAAACAACATTTTACATTATTGGGTGACTGAAATAAACAAGGGGGCAGTTTTCTGCCAAAGCTCCTGGAATGCAGAAGACCAATTAAAATGAGGTTCAGTTTAGGTCTTATCAACAACAGTGCACTTACCTGGTAGAAGCTTTTTTTTTGTTTTGTTTTGCTTGTATGAATTCCAATGGAAAGTAGTTTGCCGATTTCAAAAAAAAAAAAAAATGTATTTGATTTTTAAAATATTTCTACTTTGCCCAGTTTTTGTTTGGTAACAACGGGAATCTTCTCTTTTCTCGATGTTCCCCTAGGAGGCTTTTTGGGGGGGAGTTCACTAGAACTTGGAGTCGCTATAGTTTGGGTTGGTCTTCAACCAGGCCGACCTGCCACTTTTTACCTGCCTTAGTAGATTCAGACCAGGAACTATTTATCAGTGGCCACGATCCAGTATATTAGCTCATGCATTAATAGCTGAATTTAGGATTCTATTAGTTAAATAAGTGTGCAAATAAGTGACCCAATTGTAAACACAATTTAAAAATATTTTAAAGTTGTTGAGGGCCCTGTTGCACCTTGCCGATTTAGGCAGCGTACGCCTGACGTCCCAGAATCTCCTAAAACGCTGGCATAATTAGATGGCTTAATTTTCTATGTACTTTTTCAATGTTGGGCGTTTACATAGCGTATTCATAACGATTCCAAAACTTATGTCCAACCACAACCTAACTTATACATAACGCATGGCAGCATAATGCCCATGAAATGATGCACAAGCCAGTGTCCTGAGGGGGCCAGCGATCCACTCAGACTGCATAAAAAGATGTCTTTGATTGCATTATTACCTAGCTGCTGTTTACTGCCCACCAAAAAAAAAAAAAAGAATAGATAAAAAGAAAGAAGGTTTGCAGTCGTTGCAGATACAATCTCATACCTGCTAGGTAGTTTGTTGGGCGTGAACGCAGGGAGGATCCACCACACTCACCTTCTCGCTCACCCTATAATGGGGATGAAGTCTGGAGGAGTAGAGACGATGTCCTCCTGTGAACCCCCTTTTATACCAAAACGCTGCCAATACACTATTACACAGTAGCTGTAAGTTAGAAACACATTCAGCGGCCGTCTGAACCACATCAGATATGTTAATATGCATTGGAGATAAGTTCTTGATAAGTTGCGCGCAAGTTACTCATAGGTTTTTGGATAACTTGGACACCACGACTTATGAGTAAATTACACTTAACCTATGTCAGTGTTAATATGGAAGTTATGTCCCCCTGAAGGCAGCTGCGCCTCAGAACTTCCCTACCGGTTCTTTTCCTGGGAGCAAGTTATTTACTACTCTTAAATCAAATTGGGTAAAACCATATAAAAAAGGGCTATAAAAACAGGATTAAAAAAGTAACAGAGTTTATTACAGATCAGGTTGTTACAGGACAGACAAAATGCTTGGAGTCAGCACAGCTGTGGGCTCAAAAAACATCAGCGAGCATCCAGCAAAGATTGAGCAAAGATTGAGCCCCGAACAAGGTCATCTTCTCCTTCTTATACCTCATGAGTCCATGTTTTGCATCAGGTGGAAGCTCAGCTGTCCGTATCAGAAACTGACATGCCATCCATGCCTTGACCTGTATGCATCTTGCCTCTATGCCCAAGAATTACAGATAGCTCCCCTTTATCAGACCGGCTCCAAGATGTGCCCATATCCTGTGCACTTCTAAAGACACGAAGGCTGTCCTGAATAGATGACCTCCATACACAGTGACATCCACAATGTGAAGGAAGGCCTTCTACTCTGTCTAATCTGGCTAACAGAATAACAATGCACATGAAGTATAAAGAATAAACCTAACATCAGCGATCAAATAATTTACCTGTAACTTATTGCCCAAGTGTGAGCATACGCTGGCATATGTCTGGAAATTTTGAACTTTCAGGAAATCAATTCAGGTCCAAAAATGACTGTAAACACTATCTGAGCACCTAGAATCACCTGTTATAATATCTGTATTCTGTGCAGGGTGAAGTCTATGATGTGCTGCTTAGCTAAACAGGCTGCAGAGAAGATTGACCACTACAGAGCTCATGCTGGAAACATCTTCCTACGCCTCCTTCACAGCACCGATCCTGAAGTACCTCATATACCCCACAGGGAGGAGCTGTTGAACATCTTTCCTGTGTGAGTATCTCAAGTAAACAGGCAGCACTGAACACTATTAAGCTAAAAAAAAATATAAAATGGTACATTTTTCACTGGTTAAAATACATTAAGTATGATTTAAAGACACATTTAGGCGATCTTTAATTTAGTTTGGTTTTTCTTCCAGTGAGACCATAACCAGTCTAAACTGGAATGCCTCATCCCAGGCTTACAAGTACATCGCACAGCTGCTTGGCTTGCCTGAGTATCAGTACCACACCCTGCTGGGGCTCTCTGTGTCAGTGGGAGGGATCACAGAGTCCATAGTAAGTGGAAGAAGCAGAAAATTGTCAAACCACAGCAGTATGATGACCAGATTGGCCATAAATGATGTGCGAGAAGAGCTTTGGTTCCCTTGCAACACTTCAGAGACTTTCACAATGTTTGCCCTGGAGCACTAAAGCTGGATGTTAACCTTGGCTGCACTAAAGGACAGTTTGATATTATTTTGAAAACTGGCTTTTCTTTATCCAAGCTCTATGATATTGATTTCACAGTTGTCACTTATTTATGCAGCGAAGATAATCAAACCAAGCCAAATATGTAGATAGCAGATATTATGTATTATATATCAATTAATATTTCTAAGTTTTGTTTTTCTTAAAGATAATGAAATAAATGAGACCTTTCTCGTTAAAGTGGTTTTAAAATTGCATAAGCTGTTGTTTATTATAAAATGTAGCCAGATGTAGCTCCACTGTAGCCAGTAATTATTTAGCAGCTATGAATTTATTATTCAGGTCTCCTGACCAACAGGGGGAGCAGTTTGTTTATTATTGCCCTCTGTGTAACACCTGCTTTATGTGTTCCTAGAACAACTAATTTGCAATATTTTAGTCTGCCAGCTTTTGCATGATAATTGGACTTCAAACATTGATTGATTCAATATTTGCTTTTCATATACACAAAGAAAAATAGTCTTGAGGTTTTAATCTGTGGCATATGTGTAAAGTATGCCTGCTTAACTCCTCTGCAGTCTTTTCTTACACACCTCTCTCTAGAGGTTCAACCTGGTCCCAAACTGGGGTTGATCACGCTTTCATTTCTCTCCCACTGCGATTTAACCTGTTAAAACCAGACTTTTTTCTAAAGAGGTCCAAGCTGCAAAGATTTCAGCTTATTTTTAACTTTGAATGTTTATAGAAGTAATAAGGAATATAACATTTAAGGCCTGTAATAACAGCAGTGAGGCCCGCGGAGTTAAGCCAGTCTGAAATTGGCGCAATATAATGTGCTCCCTCAGAGACGATCCAGCCTAGGTCTTGTTTTTATCTCCTCCTCATATAGTTTTTCTTCCTCTACAAATATCCTCAGAGACGAGAGGCAGTGATATATTTGTACAGCATTTTGGAATAAGGAGCCAAGATTGCTTCAATGTATGGGCCAAGATTAAGATTCTCACACTATAGGCCCCTAGTCTAAAAAAAAAAACAGGGTTCCATTCTGACAAATATAGATTGCACAGTTTGACCTTGTTTGAAGTCCATTAGGGAGAAAAATCATTTAATGAGATTCACCTGGTACCATTATTTAATGTGCTTTTATTACCAGTTGAAAGGACTGATTTTTCATTAAATATTAATGTTTTATTTAGCTTGCATTAACATTGTTTTAGGTCTGGTTTTATATATTTTTTATTACTACCATATTTTACTTTGAGATGATCTGTTTAATTTGTATTTACTATAATTACTGTAGTGAATTATTCAGTCTTTGTGTTCAGAATGGGATTTGAATCATTTCTTTCGCTCTTCCTGAATTTGTTCAGGTGCATCACTCCTCCCAGTCTCTGTTTACTTTCCTGAGAGGGATCCAGACTGACAGCGATGCTCTGTCACAGTTTTCACAAATGCTACTGAGGGTCTTTAGGGACAATCTTCACAATGACAGGTACATAAGTGAGCTAAGGTTGTCAAGTCCTTTCTATTCATTCTACATAGAGCCATTTGAATCTGTAATATTACTTAAAAACACTTTCGAGTGATATATGTATGTAATGCAATGTTTGTTTTTTATTCCTCTTTTTTTAGGGTATCTGTTCCCTTACTTAAAATGCTCAGTCAGATGCTTGCTAACAGCGTTTTTGAAATCTTCACCACACATGAAAAGTTAGTGATTATTTTATATTTTTTGTATATTAAAACTGTTTTTATAGATCTAGGAGGATTAAAGTTTTTCTGTCTCTTTGTTTCGTAAGTCACCAGGTCTGTGTGGAGCTTTTGAGTCTTTGCAAAGGCTTCAGGAAGTCCAAGAATGTAGCCAAGCTTCGTGCCTGTATTGATGTGTAAGTATCCTATATTTAAGGCTACGACAGCATCAACATAGCAGAATGAAGCCCTACTATTGTTGTTTTTTCAGTTTCTGTGGGCTGATCCAGTTCCAGGGAGACGTGAGGAAGCAGGTTTTGACCCAGTTGCTGCTGCTGCTCTGCCATCCATTCCCAGTGGTAGGTCCACCTACTGTAGAGTCCTATTAATAGATAATAATATATATGCTAGCACTTGAAATGATAGGTAGGCTTATTCATTTTATAACACAATTTGTAAAGTTTTGGAGCAGACGAAACATAACCCTGATTGCTGTTATTGACTTCCATTGAAATACTAGAGTCTTCTAATGAAAGACGTCACACCAGATCTACAGGAAGATGGTTTGTCAGTTTTAACAGCGTAATTATTACCTTAACCACAAAAGAATTACTGGAGGGCATCCCCACATAGAATGCATTACAGTTCCTACAGTAGTTAATAAACAAGATGTAAATTATGGATGAGGGGCTAAATTTATCATGAACATGTTCTGTGGTGTTAATGACATTAATGGAAATGTATAAATTGATTGTTGGATTTTGTTTAAATATTTTACAGTATTAGTCTTAGTCTTATTCCTCTGTAGATGTCCAGTTTATTTACAATTTTGTTTTGTTGCAATTAGGGCTGCAACTAAGGATTATTTAGCAAATTGATAAATCTGTCGATAATATTTTTGATCAATC
This sequence comes from Cyprinodon variegatus, assembly GCF_000732505.1. NCBI lineage: Eukaryota > Metazoa > Chordata > Actinopteri > Cyprinodontiformes > Cyprinodontidae > Cyprinodon > Cyprinodon variegatus. Next base: position 65,267 of record NW_015151392.1, on the reverse strand, counting down.
AATTAATAATCGGATTGTTAAAGATTCTTTAATGAAAACTTTTTACAAAATTAAACCAGGTGAAACTCAATTGTTTCCACATGTGGAGTTTTGGATAGAGCATATTGACACAATTTATTTTTTATCTTAAATGTGAAATGTTTATGTTATTTTACAATCTTGGTATAATTAAGGCTCTAAGTGTGTCGCTCTGTCAGCTAAAGGTATGTTTTAGATCCTCTACACTCCGGTTAACGATTAATTGACTACTAAATTAGTTTACGAATATTTCAATAATCAATTAATCACAATTAATCTGATTAATTATTTAAGCCCTAGTCACAATATATAAAATGTTGTGCTGTTTGTGATCAAATCTAGAAATTCAGTCTTTTTTGTGACGTACTTTCCCCTTTTCAGATCAATCAATCAAAACAAACAATACTATATCAAAGATAACCTTTTTTTTCAGGAGTCATATTACAGCCATTTATATCTTCAGATTCAGTGGTTAAATTGATGTTAATAGATTTTTTAATCATTATTTACATGTCATTAGATAAATTACTCATATGTTTATTAAAATTTTTTACACTTGAATGATTTTGTTAAAACTACAGATAAGAAAGACCACATCCAGCGAGATGTATGAGATGCTTCTGACCTATGATGATGTTACTGATCCAGATGTGCTGGATGATGTCATGACCCTGCTAAGTGACACTAAGTGGTTGGTACCATTTTGCAAAGCAGTTGGTCACAATAAATTCTGCTTTAGAAATGAAAATAAGAATTACTTTATATTGACTCAGTATTTGCTCTGTGTGAAATATTGACGCTTTAAATATCCATTTAAGGGAGAGCGACCTCGCCACAGTGCAAACACACAGGAATCAGCTTTGTGATTGGTTAGGAGTCCCCAGGCCGCAGCTAGTTATGAAGGTGCGAAGTAACATTATTACCATAATCTGCTTCTGTTTTTTTTATATATTTTTTTTTTATTGTGTGTCAGGTTAACTCTGACAGCTCTCTTTTATTTTGCAGGTCCGTGCCCCGGTTCCGTGATCTTTAATGGATGTTTAATCCTGCAGGAGGAGCGGCCTCTCGCATGACTCAGGAGACACTCTTTAGTTAGGAGTTCCCTTATTAAGGAGGCCTGCCCATCTGCCAGGAAATGACACAGCTAACTTAACAACCTGTTCAAAGAGTTTAACATTAGTGCAAAACAAAGTAAACTGTCATGGTGGTTTTCCCTTCCAACAGCAACGTTCCTCTCTGTTTTAGCAGTTGTAAAACAATAAATGTCTTAAAATGTACCTGTTGTAAGTCCTTTTTGTTGTTTTCTGTCAGTAATTCTATTGTTTCACTCTCTGTTTAGGCCTGTTTACTTGTAAGCTGTACCTGGAACAACACAGCTATGTGAAATTTACACTGTACTTTGCAGGCACTCCAGGGAAATGGTTGCCATTTAAATGTTTTGGCACACAGCGTTGAATGTCACTGAGGCCCCTGCTTCCCCTTTAGGGAAGGCAGACCTACTTTTTCTGCTCTGGCAAAGGTGCCAGTGGTTAAAGGAGTCTGAGGCCTGATAGCAAAGCCTTCACGGTTGCCTGCAGAACAGAGGCCGTTGTGTCACCATTGGTCCAGGCTTTCTAATTAGTGGCTGATAGTGGCCACATTGTGCTATGCAGCCACAATAACAAAGATGCAATTGTTACATTATTTTAGAATTAGCTGGTTTTACTGGCTCGTCATACACAGCCCAAGCTTCTTAAGCTAGTAATCACTATATTGCATTACGTTTTGTTGCATGGTTCACATAACTGTTAATTTTTTCCCCATGGATACTGGGGTTTATTTTACTTTATTCCATGTGTTAGCATATGCTGTGTTTGCGCCTTTACCACATACGTATTGGAAATAACTTTTAAATATTGGCTTTATAAAGGTATAAACATTTCTCTATTATACATAATTTATATGACAGGCCTTGATGATGATATTTGAGGTCATTTTAATAAGTAGCTGTTTATATTTCCAGAAATGTATGTAAAATGTGATAATACTTTGATGTTTAATGAATCCAAATTCATTACACATCAAAGTATAATCTCATTTTATGATTGTTTCTATAAATTATTTGCATCATTTTTAATGAGGAACTTTCATATATCCAAACTGAGTAGTAGAAAAGCTAAGCTTTAAAATATTTTCGACAAACCCTGGTTGAATCACCAGATTAGCGCCTTGCAAGGATTTTTCAATCATTTTGTTATCCGAGTCTCTCTTACTCATGCAGACTGCAACCAATAGTCATGTCTTAGTTTTTGTTGATTAGCTTGGTTTATTTATGTTACATTTTGTGTCCTCATCTTTAATAAAGCAAAACACATTGAAGCCCTATTTTTATTTTAACCTTGGCATGAACCAAACATTTATCATAAGGATCAGCTCTTGGTTATTGCAAAATTGTTAAAAAAAGTTGTGTGTTCTGTTCCTAATTTTTTGTTTTTACATTAAAAGCTGCACTTGCTACCCTAACAGTTGTTTCTGTGCACAACAAGTTTGTGCACTCTTTCTACTGTAATAACAATCAAGAGACAGCTTTAGCTGCGGATAGGTGGTCCAAAACGGGTACTGTCCACAGAGATGGAGGAAGTCAGATCACCATACTGAGGACAGATTCTCTTACCTGAGCGGTGGATGTTTGCATCACCTCCAAAGATTCCATTGGCCTTTTGGTTGCTTCATGATAATCCCCTGACCCAAGCTTTCAGAGGAAAGGTCTAAATCTTGCTAAGTTTTTTGATGTGCCACACACTTTCCGATTTTGAATGGATGAACTGAATGTATCTTAGTACAATACGGCTCTCTAATAGATGGATTTAAATTGAGATAAAATGACACACAGGACTAGAAAACATTACTGTTTTTTTTTCTTTATGCCAACGTAAGGCACCCCTTTTTTTTTTCTCATTTTTCAATAATTTGCTCCTTAGTTTTGGCCTGTGACAAAAAGCTTGTAGTTATAATCTGTTAAAATGTGAAAAGATTCAAGGGTAAAACTGCTTTTGCATGTCACCAGATTTCTAGCCTATTGTTTTGTCACTTTGTTGCCTGCTGCTGCTGATAAGTGACCAAGTTTTATCACCCTGCCTATGAACAAGGCCACATTCTCCCTTTACCCTCCTCCTCCTCGGGTGTTGTTCAGCTCAGACCAGGTTTGCCCAATATTGCTGCAGCCCATAATTCGACTTTAATTAATTCCCAGCCACATGTAAAATTCCTGCAGTTGCCAATGAAAGAAACGGTGTGTTTCTTTTAAAGGCAGATCGACGGGAAAGCGAGCAGCTTTGCTACAGTGCTTAGGGTGCAGAGGAATGCTAATAATTCAGAAAGGCTTACAGTTCGCTGGCAGTATCCATGGCGATTCCTCCACACAATGGTCGCCTTTTTTTTTTTTTTTTTTAAGAGCGGAGTAGGGAGGGGGACCTTTCCCTCATTGACTGACTTGGTGTGATGTTAGGAAAGACCTTCAACTTTGGGTTTAAGTGTTTGGGTCTAGCTGTTCCTCCAGGTTGAGAATGGATCTGAGTCTCATCCTTAAAACAAAGCCATGATGTTTACACTCATATACAAAAATATTGTTTGGGTGAGCATATCCAGTCTGCTTTTACTGCGGTTCCTTCAGAAACGGAGAGCACAATATGTCTCTTGGATCATTGCAGCATTTCTTTAACAAACAGCAGATTACTGAACTCGTGGAGCAAATGATTTTGATTATAGTTCATCCTCATCTTGTGCGTCATGATCCTCATCCCAGGGGTGGGATGGGCACTCTGAGTACTTTAACTGTTTTACCATAAATAAAATCAGACTCTTTCCTAAGATGTTTGTATATTGTTGTGCAGAAAATCCAAATTTTTCTGATTTTCCTCGTGATCATGTGATTGCAATCGACATCACAGAAAGCACTGATAAGAATCCCTTCCTCTTTCATAATCAGACTCCACTGTGGCAAACGCAGAGGCACATGTCACACTCAGGGCCCTCTTGATAAACTTTTGTTTATTAAGTCAGTTTTCTGTCAACTTCAGTACCATAAAATCAGGTCAGTGCCATCTACTGAGCATGAAAAAGCATGCATTGCTTTAAATTAGTAGTGAATAACATGGCACATGCTGTTATATGCCTTATGTTTAGTCAGTGAAAACAATAAGAAATTGACCTTTTAGAGTTTATTATTCCCAGGTGTTAACCCCTGCTGAGACTTCCTGTGTATGGCCCCGGCACCTGGTGTAAGAGCAACAGCCCTCCTCCTGTTTGCTTGCCGGGCTTCATTAGTGGAGCTCAAGGTCTAAATTGCCCTTAATTTATGGAGTGGACGCACTTTGGAACAGCTGTTGCATCTAGACTGACTTTGAAAGCAAGTCTCTTTCAAGCATGCCAGATGGGCCTATTTTTTCTAAGGATGTTTTTAGGTGAATTCAGCATAAACTTTGAAAAGGGAAAAACAAAAGTTTACGCTTAAGCAACTTTGTGCCTTCTAAAGTCCTTTTTATTAATCTTTTCAAGTGTTAACCTATTTACAAAACAGCTTCAGCCACATAAAAACCTTAAGTTTAACCAGAAACGACTGAGGAAGATAATTATATTACAGATAGAAATAGCAAATATACAGTAATTACATGACTGATAGAAATAGGAGAGAAGCTGTAATTATAAATATGACAGCTGATGCGGTCTCCCTCCAGGAAACCACCGTCCTTATACGTTTCCAGCGTTTTCCACCAGGCATGTGCTCACTGCTGAGGAAATTACCATGTTGTATGGGATAATAGTCATTTTGGACTGCGAAGGCAGCTGGATAGGGTTTTGGGAATGTGGGTTAATTGCTGAGCTCATATTCTTTTATAGACCACAGGTTAATGAGGGGTGTGTTTTTATATCGACTTCGCTGACAATTACCGCTGAATTATTGTTCTGATTGAATAAGAGAGTTGTGATTCATGAATCGGTATTTGGTAAAAGGGTTTGTCTTACAATGATTATTTCCTTTATTTTAGTAAGATGTGACTCTTGTGTTCATTCTTAGACCACCTCCTTGCAGCAGCTATGTTGTCTTGGTACAATATTTGATCGCCGGTTAAATGTTTTCCGTCTATGATTTTAAAAGGACAGATGACCCTTGTTGAAGAGCTTGCAGTATCCAATTAGCTGCCTGTTTTTATCGCTGTTATTCTGGATGAGTCTGACAGCTGCTATCAGCGTCAGCACCTCCCAAATTCCACATCAGCTTACAGCAGTTTTTTTGCACAAGCTCCAGATTCATGCTGTGTTTGCATTGCTTGTTCAGTGCCTTGCAAAAGTATTCTGACACACTGAACTTTATTGCATTATGTCAGTTTATTACACACATTAGTTTTTTTATTAGGACTTTATGTGGCAACGCATAGAAGTGCATACCCATGTGGACAAAATTGTTGGTACACTTTGTTCAATGAAAGAAAAACCCAAAATGTTCCCAGAAATAACTTAAATCTGACAAAAGTAATTAATAAGAAATGAACAAATTTAATTCAGACATTGCTTTTCAATAATTCTTTGAAAGAATTATTTTAAAGAAATAAACTCACGAGACAGGGCTGGACAAAAATCATTGCACCGTTAGTTTAATCACTGCAATTAAAAAGTTCATGTAACTGTGAGAATCAGATCCTTTCAGCAGGTATTTTCACTCCTCATCAGCAAATTGTTTTCTCAGGTTGTAAGACTGCCTTCATGTTTAAACTCTGTCCAAAGATGCACTGGAAAAACAACCTAGAAATAAGTAAAAGTTTATAAAATTAAGTGTATTTATCCTTACTTTGAGTAGGTAAATGAGATAAGATAATTAAATAATATGCACTTGAAACAAGACAATGCAATTTTTTTTTTTTTTTAATTGTACACTGTCTTGTTCCATTGACAAAATTTCTCTTTTACCTCCTCATTCCATGAACAAATGCACTTATCGTAAGAAAAAATGAGTTATCTAGATTTTTAGAATTTGTTCAGGATTCATAGGATGCCACGTCAGAATAGTCCAATGTTTTCCTCTTAGATATTCTTGGCTGATTTTAGCTGTGTGTTTTGGGTCTTCCCTTTGAATGACCTATGACCTGCGACTGAGACCAAGCTTTCTGCCACCCTGCTGCATGTTTCTCTTTAGAATCCCTTAGTAGTGTTAAGATATTATTGTATCCTGCAGAAATTCAAGACATCCCATGCCAATTAAAGCAAAGCAGTCCCAGAGCATAAGGGAGCCTCCTCCATGTTTCACAGTAAGGTTTTATTCTTAATATGCTTCATTTTCCCATCTGTGAACATAGAGCTGATGTGCCTTGGCATACATTTCTATTTCGTCTCATCTGTCCATAGGACATTCTCCCGTAAGTCCTGTGGCTCATGTAGTTTTGCAAATTAAAGTCTGACATTTTTATGATTTGCTTTCAACAATGGTCCTTGGTTATCTCTCATTAAGACCACTTTGGCTCAAACAATTGGTGTGATCTGTCACTGATGTTCCCTGAGCTTGAAGTTAAACTTTAATCTCTCTTGAAGTTTTTCTGGGCTATTTTGTTATTATCTGTATTACCTATGTACCCTAGAACTTTCATTTTTGTATTTTTATAAATTTTTTTTAACAGTAATACTTTTTTTTTTTTTTTTCTTTTATTAAACAAGGGTTACCAACAGTTTTGGCGCCTTATTGTAGATGTTTACTGTTCATTTACATTCAGCCTTTATTTAGTGTGATTTCCCAAATAAAACCCAGAACTTTCCAGTATTTAGAGTTCATATGTTCCTAAGTAAACTCTTAATAAATGCTACAGTTTATACATCATTGTAGGTTTTGACATTGAACAAACAGCATCAAGAAGACAATGACACAGCGCACTCAGAGTTAAAGCTGTAGATTATTTAAATACAGGATTAAATATAAAATTTCATAAGCTTTAGACAATGGCATGAAAGTAATACATTTAATTTCATGGTTGTATGAAAGAAAATATGGAAAAGTTCAATGAGTGATAATAATCCAAGGCACAGTAGGGTGTTTGTTTTGGAATACAGGGGAAAAGTGATGCTTTTTGGGTGAAGCTCCTTGAGCTTTTGGTTTTATATAAGTAGCTCACGGCTGCTTATTTAGTGTTCCTCAGAATTATAAAGCTTCTACTGCTTGATTAGATTTGAATTTGTCTTTTCACAGTAGCTTGATTATGAACATATAATTAAATCTAGGGAAACATTTTTCCCCGTTTTTATAATCTCTCACAGCAGTAATATCACTCTCCATCTCTCAGTGAGTGCATTTAGCCCTGGGCCCGTTTCAAACTCTGTACCTCCTTTTCCTGTCATCATTCCGGCCTTGAATGAACCCTCATGATTGTGTTTATGAGTCTCCCTGCAGAGGCTGTCCTTTTCCTGCTGCTGCTGCTGCTCTTCTGTCTAAATCTATGCTTAAGAGTGACCTCACGAAGACAGCGCACACGTCAGGGGTCTGGCTTGCCTCTCTTTTGGGCGCAAGCCAGAATGAGCTCATCCATGACAGTGACTCCAGCTGCTTGGTTGTAGGAGTTTTGTTTTGCGACCTCCTCGCCTGACCCAGGCAGGAGTTGAGGAAGGAGTTCGTGTGACACTATTCCCAGAAGCGCCATCGTGGGCTGACCACTGGCAGCCTGCCGCCCCCTCGGCGCCTGCGAAGCAGCACGGCCTTGGGCCTCCACAGTTCCCTATGGAGAGGCTCAGTTTGTTCTGGACGCACGCCAGAACTGAGCGATGGGGGGGTGGGGGGGCACAGCCAGGTCAACTCTCAGGGGTGGTCTCACAGTCAATAAGTGTGAATGTATGTGCGATGTCTTTGGAGCCATAATGATTAGCTGATGTTTTGTTTTAGTGTAATTCTGATGTTGCTCTGGCATTAAGCTGTCAGGCTCTAAAATGTCCACGTCTTCATTAAATTTAGAGTTTGTATAGATAGGACTGGGTTTTCAGCATTGGGTTTTCATCAAGGTTTTGGTCCTTGCAGTTTTTCCCATTAATAAGACACTCAAAAATTTGCTTAAAAAAAAAAAAGCATAACAAGCTATCGGGTAGCTATACTAGGCTGAGCTCTTTCACTCACATGTCTTCTTGGTTAACAAAGTCAATATGGTCTCAATATGTGGTAAATCTCACAAGTGTGGGGGTAACTGCAGGTCGGAGCAAAAAGGGAGTGATATCTCTCAGCTTGGCCTCTTTCTTAAAACTCTTCAGCCACTGCTTCCTGAGTCAGCCGTTTGGAATCAATTATCCGACGCAGTCAGAGGTTTAGATAATTAAAAGTAGATGTTCTCCACGTTCTGTTTCAGATCAATGATTCTTGGGTCACCTAGGGAGAGGAAGTAAACAACAAGACAACGCCATCCCATTTTTTCCCCCTTGGTGTCCTAATAATTTTGGCAGCATAGTGTTGTGCTTTTATATGCATTTAAGTCAGTTAATGTTTAATTAACTTTCGGTTTGTCATATTTTGTCTTGTAAACAGATGCCCAATGGCCGTGATGTTACGACAACAAATGAAATGTGTGAATCTGAACATGATGATTATCAAACAGCTAATCCTGCACACATATAACATAAATTCAATCCATTCTAAATATAAGAATGTATTAAAAAATATACAACTCTGAGGGAAATGTAATTCAGTTAAAAAACACTAAGCAAAAGAAAAACAGCTAAACTAATATGAACACAAAAGAGATAAAGGGACATATGAAAAAAGGGTTAAAAAGGGTTAAAAAGTGCCAATTAAATGCGATTTTGTTATTGTTGGGTTTGGATTATAAAATAATCTATCAAAGAAAAACACACCTGACTGGACCAGAGAGCAAGTTTTCTAAAAGAATGTGAAATAATGTCAGGGTTTTGCCCTTTTTTTAGGTTTATTTTTAGTTTCTATGTAATTTTGTGACTTTGTAGTTGTTTTCTGGCAATGTTGTGTTTTTTCTGTTACTCTCTGTTGCCCCCTTGTGCCAGTTTCATTTCCCCTTGGCTCCCTTCTAGTTACTTCTATCCACACCTGCTCCATATGAGCTCATTAGCCCATCCTTTGTTCTGTTCCTCATATGTACACCACTCTGCAGTTTTCTTCTCTTCATTCCTATGTATGTTCCTCCCCAGAGTCTCCTTGTTATAGTTCCTAAGTTCCCTGCCTATTCACTCTGGATTTATGCTTTTGTTGCCACTAATGCCATTGCAAACTCATCTCTTCCTCCTCATCTCTGTGTTTTGGCCCCACCAGACCTTGACAGAAAATAGCCCAAAGTACCGTAGTCTGAAAACAATATAGACATTTTATGTGTTCGGAAATATTGATTAATTAGTTTAAAGCTGACTGAAGCTCATAATTTTTATTTTTTTTTTACATTTGTTCCTTTTGTATAATATAGAATTCAATCCAAAATATCTTATCAATTCTCAAGCAAAAATAAACTCCTATAGTTTTTTTTTTTTTATGAGTTCTTGTACAGTAGATGTAGGCAGAAAGATCCTCTGTCTTATATCAGATCTGGAGAAGCCTTTGCCTGAAGACACTGTTGGTGTTTAACAGTCTTCTGAAGTAGATGCTCAGGGTTTTCTACATAGCTCTTCATTTTATGAGGAACTATTTAACCGAAAAACATCACATGAAGCTCTAGAGGAGGTCATAGAACAGAGCCTATTGGGAAAGTTTTGTCTATTGGGAAGAAATCACCTTTATATGGGGATCCTCAGGGGTCCCAGGAGGCTCCTCCATCAGGGTTTCCTTAAAAAGACATAACCTACACTCTTAAACAGGGTTTTATTGGTCCAGCGCTCTTATGCAGTCCATGTTCATATTCTGTTTTAATATATATAAGTATTTGAACACCTTGCTATTTTGCAAGTTCTCCCACTTAGAAATAATCTCACTTTGGTCTCACTTTGCTTGTCCTCTGTGACAGACATCAACTAAAAAACAAAATCCAAGGAGTGACTCTGTATGAAGCCTATTAAATTGTGTTAACTGCTAGTTCTTCTTCTTCTTTAGTGTCTCTTAATGGCTGTGTTTACTAGAGAAGTTTAAAATAATTTTAGATTTGTGACCAGGTGAACTAGTCCAGGTAAATTTAACCATGCAGATTTATCTAAATTGAGGTTTACCAAACTAGGCAACATTTCTGCTTGCAGTTTTCGTTAGCCTGTAAATAGATGATATTCTGCACATCTTGGTTGCATTGGAGAGATATATAAGCTTCTCTTTCCGTCATTAAACTCAGCTGCCTATTCCGCTCTGAGATGAGTGAAAATCCAAGTAGAGTGTTTGAAGTACTCAGACCAGTCTGTCAGCAACCACATCATGTTACTTAAATCACCATTCTTCCTTATTTAGTTTGGTTTGATCTTCAGCACATTATCTTCGCCACATCTAAATGCATAAATGTGTTTAGTTGCCGTTATGTGATTAGTTAATTTACTAATTGTGTAAAAAGGTCATTGTTGTAGCCTAGGGCTGTTGCTAGTTTCTTGAATCTTAGATTTAAATATTTTAGAAATTAAGAGAGGACATAGCTTTTTTTATGAAAGTGACTGAATACTTCAGGGTTTGGAAAAGCAAAGCTGTTTAATGCATGGATATGGGTAATTGTCAAAGCATTTGTTCAGTTTTACATTTACATGTGTATTTATATATATATATATTTTTACATGAATGCTGAGGAGCTGAAGGAAGATACATTTTGTACACCTATCACATAGTGGTGATATTTTAATCTCGTATCTGGAAAAAAATACTAATTTGCTTAACAAAAATCTTCTCAGAAGTAAAAATGGCTATTATCCAATTTTTCTACTAAAGTCTCTTTAATCAAGTTGAGCTCATGTCTGAGTCTCCAAAGTTAGTGTCTGTTTTCTGTTTTTATGACAGTTATGAAAACATTTTGCGAAGATCCTCCGTGGGAGTAGAAGTTCAAGTTCCATACCTAAATTTAATTAAAGCATTTAAGGAAATTATCATTTTAAGTCTTTGGACAAAGGTTATGCTAAAACGAGTCAAATATTCAGAGGCACATAGTCTGAGAACATCAATGATTTGTTTGTTGTAATGCAACTGATCTTATCAGATGGTATAAAGTCGGATAAAAAAACATCAGCAGGAACTGCATCACCAACAAGTTTCATGTGATATGACTCATCTTCCATTCATACATCCTTTATATCTAAATGCATATCTGCAGACCTCGAGTTGCTCTTCACTGTCCATGAAATCACACAAAATTTGGAGGGTTTTCATCCATTTTAACCACATCATACACTGAGATGGTTTTATGGCTGCAGTAGACAAACCGTGGCTGGTCTTGAACTTCTGACACCCAGCCAGTCACAGGACTCACATTGGATGATAATGTGGCTGATAAAGTCTTTTTGTTTTGTGTTGACAGCAAACTCTTTGCCGTTATATATTTGACGGTCATGTGATGCAAGAGGTATTTTGCTCTGAGACTGCACACTTTCAATTGGCTCTTTGTTTCATCCTCAGCTGCATCCCTATGTTCATATATTCTATTGTGTTGTGCATTCAGTGAAAAAGTTTTAGGAAGAGCAGAATTTAAAAATCATTGGTTTTTGACTTGAAGAAGAGGAAACATCAAGGCATTAATAATCAAATTACTCTGTAGTTATGCATATTCTCCACTATTATTAAACTTTTACTAGTTTCTAAGACTTTTTTTCCTAAAGTATTTATTTTGAATAAGTTTTCTTGTTTTTCTGCTTATCTTGAGAAAGACAGGTTACTTTTTAGTGTATGTAAAATTATTTGTCCTCCTATTTCAAACCCAGCTCTGGGAAAGAAATGCCAAAAGGCATAAATCACTCCATCTTCTGTTGAGCTGTTCATCAAATTATCTACCTGCTTGAGTTTTTACTCACATACTGTTTTGTTTTTCATGTCTATCTGCCTGTTAATCTGTCAAATTACTTCCTTTTTACCACATATTTACTTATAGTTCGACCGCTTACATGTTTCCTGGTGCTTTAACTCTAATGTTTATTCTATCATTTATTAGCTAACTTATACATCTACTTGTTAAATTATTCATTTATGCATTCATTCATCTAATTAATTTACTTTTACTTAATATGTCACTTAGTAATTTTCTAAAAGCATTGCTTATTTGCTTTCATAATAACCAGCTTATTTACTTACTTAAAAATGCAGTTACTAACTTACTTATTTGACATCATAAGAATCTTTTTTGAGCTAAATCTAGTGGACTTATGAATATTTTTCACTTAACTGTTTATACTTATTCAGTAACAACTTATTTATTTACATTTAATTTCAGCTGTTTATTTTGTAATTACCTTATCTTCTGTCTAAAGTTCTGGGCCGGAAGCCCCCATCCTGCTGCAAGCACACACACTGTCCTCCTTTTGAAAGGTTCCAGCTGTTTTTGCCTCATTTCCCTCCATCCTTCATTGAACACAGTGACCAGAACTGTTACCCTGTGCCAGACGTGTGTGGTTTATTAACATGATAAACACCGCACCAGTTACAGAGCTGCCACTCGCTTGCAGCTTGGAGAGGGGGAGTTAAACAGATGGTTCATATAAAGCAGGCTCTTCCTGCTTGATGTAAAAAAAAAACACACAAAAAAAGCGTACTAATTAAAATGTTTGTCTTAAACACAAAACCTCTTCTGTTTCAGCACAAAGTGTTGTTTGTGATCAGGTTTGGAAGGATATTGGTCTGTTTGTGTTTTTATAGAGGAGACAAGAAAGAAATTGCAATGAAAAGACAATGCGCACCCAGTAACCAAAAGTTTGCAGAGAAAAACTCAGATTGTATGTTTGAGGATGAGAAGGCCTCTGGGTCTGATACCATGGTTTTTCTGCCACGTGGCGGGCCTGCAGCTGCAGTCTAAAGTTGAAATCAGCCTAATGACAAGCTCCAATCAGAAGGACTTCTATACACCATGACCATTCACTTTCTTTTCCATCTCTCTATTTCAGAAGCCAGACCAAGGAGGTGGAATTACACTCCAATATGCCTAATCGTTTCCATCAGTGATTTAGGCTAAAGACTAGCAGGAAAGCTTCTCCCCTACTGCTTCAGGGCTTTTTCCATAAGGCACATTTGTGATCCACATCAGTGTCCTAAAAAAAGTGAGCACAAAAGCCTTTGAAACTGTCAGTGATGTGCGTCATTCCTGCTTTGACCCAGTGTAAGCAGTGCAGCGTGTGCTGAATGACTCCAGCTCTGGAGAACAGAGAGGATTCTGAATGAAAGGAGGGGGAAAATGGAGGACAGTTGATGTGGTTGCGGTGGTGTAGCAGTAGCTCTCCTCCAAAAAGCGTAACTTTACTCTAGGAAGTGGCTCTTGACTTCCAGTCTAGAATAAAGGAAGTGCATTTCTCTAGAATGGTTAACAGACGGCTTAATTAGGTCCTTCTCTGTTTGTGCCTCATGTTGCTGATTATGTCTTCTTTACCCCGCTTTTTTTAAACAGTTTAAGCTGATGTAAAGTTTTCCAGGGCTTTTAACAGAGACAAAAAGATGAAAATGCAGGATGTGGGATTCCCCCATGAAATAATCATCCTTCTTCCTGCCTGTCTCTTTATCTGTGCGGTGAGCGGAGGGTGGAGAAAGGAAAAAAGCCAGACAGACGCTGTTTAGAGGATCACAGAGAGGTTTTTTAGTAAGGCTAGCTGTGATGTGTTGACCCCATTAATACACATTGACACCACTGTGAGCCCTGTGAGGCAACAATAGAGTAATGTTTACCGGAAATCCCCATCTGTCTACAGAAAGTGCTCCTAGGATGACCGTATATGTCCTCTGCTTGCCTCAGCTTAACAGGAATCTGACACAAAGCAGCAGACGGTTTGACGTGATCCATCACACTCTAAATCCCTTTTCCTCAACTTGTTTAACCTATGCCCATTCATGCACAGTCTGGGTTTGTCTTTATTTTACTTCCTGTGCTCCCTCCACCTGTAGTTTCTTGAAAAAGCTAAACATCAAAGCTCCCCCAGCTCACATCCTGGCAGCGATCTTCACTTTGTCACAGAATAATCGACAGCAAAGGTGTGAAAGATTTCACTTCACCCTGTTATCGGAAACACCAACTGATTTTATGAGGTGTAGGAGGAGAAAGTATTAAGGAAATACATTTTTTGAAGAGTTTCTGTCTGGCTTTAGCGCTCATCATAGCACTGAAACAGCTCTGGTGAAAGTCATAAATGTTATTCTCATAAACCTCAGATAATGTACTTGTATCCGTAATTGTCCTTTTAGATCTCAGTGCTGCATTTGACACATTTGATCATAATATTCTTTCATTAAGACTTGAATATTTTGCAAGAATTAAGGGAAGAGTACTACTAACAGCACTACAATTCACCCCTCGTCCAAGAGGATCCTTCAGTTCTAACTGATGTTAACCTGGAAATCCATTTCAGAACAGAGGAGGTGATCTTAGACATAACCTGTCACCTACTTACAAAGCTCTTTTAGGAACAATACCCAGAAGATTTGCCTCTCACCTGCCCTCACCTGACTCATACTTCAAAGAGGCACGTCACTGAAACCACTCATATGAGGGAGTTAACAACCCATCAGAACCTGCTAACAGCCATCAACACCGCCCCAATTACCTCCATGGCCAATCTAGTTGGAGGGATTAGAGCAACCTTTTGTTTTTCCCCTAA
>NW_015151392.1:24416-50455 GCF_000732505.1 Cyprinodon variegatus | reverse complement strand
TAGAACCGAGGAAGCCTCTTGCATGAGAAGCAAAACTCATTCAATTCTTTAAAAAGTTACCTAAACTGAATTTTTCAAGCCAGGGATCAGTGCTAGGACTAATTCTAATTCCTATATATATGCTCCCAATCAGCATGGGATTAATTTCCAGTTAATTTGATGATACTCAGCTATATTTCAGTCTATAAATCCAGATGAAGCTAACCCATTACATAGACTACAGGCATGTCTTGAAGACAAACTGAATGACTCTTAACTTTCTGAATGCAAACAAAACAGAAGTTATAGTCTTTGGACCAGAGTGTTTGAAAAAGAAGATGATCAGTCAGTCACTTAATTTGTATGGGATTAAATTGATCTCAGATAATAAAGTAACAAATCTTTGTGTTTTGAACAGGACCTGTCATTTCAATCACATATCAAATAGGTTTCTAGTATGTCTTTCTTCCAAATGCGGAATATTTCAAAAATGAGAAATATCCTGTTTCCATTGGTGATGCTGAGAAACTAGTCCATGCATTTGTTACTTCAAGTCTGGATTATTGTAATTCTTTACTATCAGGAGGTTTGCAAACTAGTTAAAAGCCTTAATCTGATCCAAAATGATGCAGCAAGGGTTCTGATGAAAATGTAAAAAAGAAATCAGATCTTTCCTATCTAAGCTTCTCTTCATTGGCTTCCTGTTAAACTAGATTAACATTCCAAATCCTCCTTCTCACAAATAAAGCCTTTAATGGCCAGACTTCATCATATATCATGGATCTGATTGTTCCTTAAGTTCCTAACAGAGCACTGTGTTCTCAATCTGCAGGTTTACTAGTGGTTCCTAGAATGTCTAAAAGCACAATGGGCGGCAGATCTTTTAGTTATCAGGCTCCTCTCCTGTGGAACCAACTACCAGTTTTAGTCCGTGAGACAGATGCTCTGTCTACTTTAAAGCGTAGGCTTAAAACTTTATTTTTGATAAAGTTATAGTTAGAGTGGCTCAGGTTATCCTGAGCTATCTCTATAGGCTTAGACTACTGGAGGACATAGGGACAACTTCAAATCATTCTGCTTCATTCTAACTCTATTCTCCCTTTCTTCAGTATTTGTTAGTTTAGTCTATAACTTTATGCTCTCTCTGCCTTTTCTCATCATAATCGCTTCATCTGGACTGTTCCTGTTTGGCTGTGACACCATCCCAGAGAGAATTATCAGATGGACTGCTGCCATCAACACCTTTGTTTATAGATATTGTCCTGTTTCTCTGACTGTAACTAATTATAGAAACCTATTAGACACTGAAAAAAGTCTGTGAAACCGTCTCTTAACTGGTATTTAACAAGAGATGGTGATAAACTGTGGAAAAACCTTGGTCTGCCTTTCTATGAATTTCAAATTTTTGGTCATTTTCTTTAGGAACAATTCAAATCCTTAAAAAAAAAAAAGGTTTCTCTCTCCCTTTTTTTGTTCATAAATCGGTGGCTGTTTTTTAAATAAATTTTGCCTACTGCACCAAAAAGAAAAAGTTAAAGCTATGAAAAACAGCAAAGTTAGTCAAATGAACCACCATACACAGCATAACTGCATTAGCTATTAGGTACATGTAGTTCATAATGGTCAAATAGCTGAAAGGGCAGAGAATAATCACCGGATTTTCTTTGTAAGGAAAAAACTATTTCTTTAAAGGTTAATGAAATATTTCTATCAATATCTATTTTACTAAAGGACTTGTAGTATATGTTTACATTAAGAATGAAGTGAAATATATTTGAAGTAATAATGAGCAGAATGGAGTAAATAAAGAACTTTAGTTATCCCACCGAAGTTTTTGAAGTTTACTATTTCTGCTAATCACTCTTGAACTTCAGACTGCAGAGTTAAGCACCACTTAATACAGTGAGTAATCTGTAGTCAGCCGATCCACCAGAACAATAGTGTTACTTTGCAAGATCTCAGCTGTACCAATGAGTTTTTCAAAAGGACTTTGAAGAGAAATCCTCTCCAAAAAGCAACGGCTGCATTATAGCAGCTCTGCTGTTTACAATCTCTTTTGCCCTTTGACCCTTCTCCTCCTTCACTGACCCACTCTGCCAAATCCTGTATTTATTAAACAACCCCACCACCTGTCTGTGCAGGAGGAATGTGTGTGCTTTCAGGACTAAAACCGCCGCTGCTGCTGCTGCCAGCCTCCATTTCAGATTTAAAGAAGACAGGGGAGGGAGAGGCAATGAAAGATTAACCACTGGACTGCTGTGGTTTCAGGCCTGCATTACTGGACTATGCAGCCTACTGGTTCTCTCATTAGCCTCGCTCCTTTTCCTTCCAAAATCTTTCTGCCCCCTCACTGTGCAGTGATGTGTCAGTGGGTTTTTGGTGTACTAAAATAGCCTCTGTCTTGTTTTATTTGTCATGCGTTCAGTAAGAATTCCCCCTCCAACCCACAGCTGGTTCAGGAATGTCCACAGACTCCCCACTCAAGTCTCCACTCACATCCTCACCTTTTTATCCCCCCACTCACTTTTACCGCTCTAGCTCTCCTGAAATGCCCCTCTGTTCTTCTCTTCTTTGCTCATTTTATTTCCCAGCCTCATGCTTTGTTTAGATCTTTGCAGAAATGGCTCATAGGATAGAAAGAAGGGGTGCCAAGGTGCAAGCACTGGACTGTTCACAGCACCCAAGGAGTTGCTGTGATTTCCTCACGTAAGATATAATTGAATTTGTTTACCGTATCTCTTTTCCTCTTAACTTTCCTCATTCCACTGTGAACATATGGTGCATCAGATCTACAAATGTTCTCCTGTCTTTGCATTATAAGGTATTAAAGTCTGTTTTGTAATAAATCGACCAAACCTCAGTTTTGAAGTAACTTAAATACTTTGGTTTTGGGTTTTTGTGTTTTTTTTGTTTTTTTTTTATCTATGCCACTTAGTAACTTCTCTTAATCAGGTTTTCCATCTCCTTTCTGATTCCAAAGCTGGGAGCAACCAAGATATCATAAACAACCTTTGCATAAACCAGAACCCTTCAAGAAAATTCAACTGCTTCTTCAGGGTTGAATCTGGGGCTTAAGGTTGATAAAACAAGACATTTCTGAGATTTTGAAGATGTTCTTCACCTTTTTTTTTAAATCTTTATATAGAGAGATTAACTAAGGTGTTGTAGGAATTAGGACATAATATTACATTCCTTAACCTCAAACAAACTCCTGGAAGTTCCCTTTTTCCTTTGAAGTATTGCAACTAATCTTGTCCCATATATATATATATAGAGAGAGAGAGTAAAACTGCATTTTTAACCCTTTCTGTGTTCAAATAATATGCTCTCACCCAAATCACGTAAGAATATTCATAATTGTGTCTTACCAGCTGGTCCATGCCCTGAAACACAAACATGCAAGCTAGTGATCCAAAGCAATAGATCTAAACACACTGGAATGCCAGGGCTGCAAAAATAAACCACATGTGTGCAAAAGGAAGTCCTTTTAAAAAAATTTCCTTATACAAGTGTGGGCGAGAACAAGCAGCATGGTTGCATTTCATCGGTACTGGATGACTGGCAATAGCTTGCAGTATGATGGGAATGTATGTTTGCACTCTCCTCGGTGCGGTTCATACATCACTTCTGCGATTCCGCGCGCAAAGATCCCTTATAGTCACCAATGTTTTGATGTGCATCAGGAGGTAATTAAACAGCTTGTGTAGATTTTTAATGGACGTGTGATACTAAGAATACTGCAATTTTCTACATAAAAATGGTTGTATGATTTTCTTTGACTTTGAACTCCTGCCACTGGTCAACTATCAATCATATCTATATTGATAGTAGATTTTTGTGTACATTATTTTATTTTTGCTTATTTTAAATTGCTGAGAGTAGTTCCAGTAGAGTAATCTCTTACATTTTAAAAATACTATTCAGTTTTCTATCATTTAAGCTTATTTTCATTATTGCCTGTTGGTATTTAAAATAAGAAAAACCATCAAGTTAATTTGTTTCATCCAGACAATTAATTTCTTTGTGGTTGGACTCGGTACTGAACCAACTTGTTGTTTGCCACATTCCAAAATAAAACATTTTTCAAGAAGATGCAAAGTTGAACGTGGCACTGTTGAAAATTAAGTATAAGGAAGCTATCATTTAGAATTGTAGAAAAAAAATGTCCATAATAGGTTAGACCAGTAACCAATATAAGGTTTTTTCCTTTTACTTTTAATCATATTCATTAAGCAGTTTTAAAAATTGTGCTTTTACATTTTTGCTTGAGTAAAAAGCTTAAGTTGATACTCTAATGCTACTTGAGTAAGAAGCATTAACACTTTTGACACATATGCATGTAAGATACCTGATTCAGTAGTCGAAGGTCATCTACTTTCGATTATTTGTGGACCAGATCTGACACTGTCACAGCCATTGACAATGCTCTACATGAGCACCCTGACTAAACAGCTTTGTAGCACAAAATAAATGCAGAATGCAATCATATTACAGCAGTTTTGAAGACAAAATATTCACCTGTTTAGCAATGTCCCTAGAAGGAATGAAGCAGAATAATGAAAAGTGGTCTCCAGGTCCCCCAGCAGCTTAAACATATAGCAGCAAAAATAAAGCAAACAGCTCAGGATAATCTATTTTGGATGAGGTACGACAAAGGTGAAGCCTTTCTGTGCAAACTATTCACCTGTTACCTAGTGTATCTCGCCCACTACTGGGTGTCACAATAAAGAGGTAATAAGTGTTATTCACTCAACATGTAAGTTGCTGTAATGATACATCTGGTTGGTTCAGCTCACAAACAAATGTAGAAATTAGAAATGCAAAGTTGAAAATATGTCCTCTGTAATAAACTAATATTTAGTCAGTAGTGTCTCAGCACTGGTTGTTTCATAATCAGCTCTTAATACTCAGCAAACAAGAATGTGATAGTGCTGGAACATGCTTACTTTCAAGCTACTGCTATCACACAGATAGCAGCAGCATTTTTGAAGCAGGTTTTCCCAAAGTACAATAAAAACAACGACGAACTACAAGTAAAACATGTGACTTCATCTGTTTTGAAAGATTTACAGACTGAGACCTCCTTCATTTTCCACTCTTCACACAGGAAACAAAGGGAGCGTTGTTCAGAACAGAGAGACTATGGTGGAAGCAGGTTTTTATCGATGAGGTTAGGCCAATGTTAAGGTGGTTAGGTGAATGTGCTCCTTTCTTGTGAACAGAGAGCAGTCAGTTAGTGGTGAGTTTCAGACCTGCTTTTAATAGCAAAAGATTATAATCCTGCCTACTGTGGAGCATAAAGGAAAATTGATTCCTTTCCACAGGCATAAAAGGTTCGCCAACTTACACCCACTGTTTCCAGCTCTTTTGCATTTTGCTTTCCTCTAAAACTTGAGTCACTACACATATTCCGCTAAAATATTACCGTGAATTCCTTCACAGTTAATCACTTAATACAATTATGAGGGGACTCATCCAGAGAATGAAGGCTGCTTTTGTTGAGCCTATGAATTTAGTACGCTGCAATTCTATTGTTCGGCTCCAAAACAAAATAACACAGTAAAATTCCATGAATACTGCATCTAATGCCTCATGAAATAAACATTAATAGATGCTGCCATGATCTTTCATTCTTCACATGAGCTGTCTTTGTACGAAACAAAGAAGATGAGAGGCATGCAGCAGCCTTGCGCTGGTGGAAGCACTTGTTGATGCTGCTGCTAAAGTGATCCAGATGTATTGGATGGGATGGGACAGGCTGCGTTGCTCTGCACTGAGGTCATTCCTGAAATCCGGTTTCGGATGGTATATAATTTACAGGCTTGCGCTGGTTTAAACTTTGAAGACAAATAATAGTAGTAGAGTTGTGTGCAGTTGTTTGGAAGGTAGGAAGCTATTAATGATCCCAAAGGAAAAAAACTGGAAAGCAATCATTTATGGTGTACTTCTTCCAACCTTTTTTATTTTATTTGAATTACAGCCTGATATGAGGTGGATAAAAATGGAGATGGTCATTTTCTCTGCCCCAAACCTTTCACCCATACCTTCCTACTTTATTAATAGACATAAAATATATATCTATTCTCCGGGTACACAGTTTTTATATTGTTAAGACACTTTACAGTACAGTATTTTATAGTTTATATTTTAACTCTTCACTATGTCATTCTTATACATTTTTGTAAGGTCCACATTTGTGTGACCATTTTTTCTAGGATCTTTTTGCTGCTGTGAACACCAGAATTTCCCCATCGTGGGACAATGCAGGGATTTTCTTTTCTATTCTATTCTATATCAAATTATGAATATATCCACACAAAATAAAGCTATAAAAAAAACAATGTTGGATTTTATTTTATTTTTTATTTTGTACCCATTTTAATATGATACGTTGAAGATTTTCACAATCAGGAGGAAAAGCCCTGCCTTTCAGGTTGCTCAGGGCCGCTAATCTTAGACTGATTGACTTTTATTTATCAGTGCCTGAAAGGATTGCTGATAGTTACATACAGCTGCTCAGTAACCACATATCTGACTTTTTAAACAAATAATAAAGTATTTGCTTTCTGCAGTCAACTGGACTGGGAAGCAGTGTGCAAAGATAATTTAAAAACTAAAGGAGCTTCATAACAGATCTCAGACCGGCTTGGTAAGAAAAAAAAAACACATGATATCATACCTCAGGATTCCACTGTTTATGGTAAAATTGTATTTGCATGAAAGATACAATCCAAGTAAAATTAATTTTAAGATATTAACTAAAAATAATTAAATGAGTGTATTATTATGACATACATGAAGTGTTTATTATACTTTTTGCTTGAGCCGACTATTTAATTAAATAGATCTTGATGAATGTTTTATTGGCAATGACATTTTGATTCTTTCATTTTAGAGTATTTTTTTTCTTCTGCTGTCTCTGGGCAGCCCTAGTCCAGACTTTTTCCACAGTTGCTGTTCACATGTGTTCACTTTACTGCAGTGGTTTGTATACTGTCTCCCCCATTGATCATCCAGACAGGAAGCAGGGTGGAAAACATCTGCAAGATGTCATGAGCAAATGCTGTGAACATTTGTCTTCTTTCAAATTTCACATTTAGAGCAAACACTGTTTGGAAACAGCTAATTCCTTTGATTTGCCAAATAAAAACCATATGATAACATACATTCTATAAAAAAGACATATAACCATTTTTTTTCTCTTGGTCTGACAGTCAATCAAATCTTTTTCTGTTTTAGGATAGCCAAAATGATGGAATAATTTATCTTTGCTATAAGGAATTATGAGAAATTTAATTTTTAAACATTGTTAATTACTTTTTTTTAAGTAATATGTTTACATAGACTTTGGCCCCTTCTGAATAACTTAAATCGTAACTTCTAGCTGCCATGCCTTCACTTTCACCTTTTGTGGGGTCAAAAGTAAGAAAATCATCCAGGAAAGGAGCTCTGAACTGCTGTGCTGAAACATGACAGCTTTCTGCCTTATGGATGTCGTTACAGGACCTATAAACATGAATGACGCTGGTAAAATTGGGAAAATGGAGAAGAACTATAAAAAATAAGTTGCACAAAAATACCAAACGGCAGAAGTTCGCCATTATAAAATCTGAGATATATCAAGATTAAGATATCAACATTTGGATGTGTTACATGAGAAGAGTACTTGCGAAGAAATGTATTTTCTTGACTCCATTCCTCCACCTAGCTACTCCCTTACTGCCTACACTATTCAGAAAGCATGTTTCATAGTGACAACTGATGCACTTTTGCTTTTAGTGACCTTACCGATTTGCACTATTCAGGTGAAGCCGAGACTACTACTGTATGCCTTTAAAGAATTAATAAAATTCCACACCATGATACAGTGACTCTGTCAGCTTATTGTTAGTTTACTCACATTGCCTGGGTACACTATAGTGTTTTTTAAGACATATCAAATGTTAATAATAATCAAAGTTATCTTGAAGAGTTTTGTGGGTCACAAACACTCATTCTCATTGGGTACAATTTCCATGTGCCACAAAATCTCATGCTGTCTATTATTTCTATTGATAAACTAGAACTGATCCAGATTCATTGGGGACACCATTTTCTTTCATTATTTTTCATCACCCACCTTCTCAGGTTGGGTCTGGTAACTTTTCCATTGTAGAAAGTGGAATAACAGTTAGAAGGAAAAAAAAGGGACCAATCACGGTATGAAAAAAATATTTTAAAAGCTATATATCAAAGTTGATTTAAATCTTTATGCTGTGGTTGGAGAACAGCTCCTTTATTCTTTGAATCCTCCACACATCAAGATCAGCTTAGACAACGTGCAGGTCCATGCATACATCCAGGCTTGCAAAGCGGAGTCCTGCTGTCCTTCCTCATTGTTGGGGAGGGGGCCGCGGGCGTGCTTGGACGCATCAGCCGGAGGATCAGATTGCTTTTGTTGGGCCAGTCCCAGGTCCACGCTGCTTCTCGTGATATCAAAGGGTCCTGTCAGTGTGTGTTAGCAGAGATGAGAAGAGGTGCAAGCACAGTTCAGTGAAGTGTGATCAGCAGGGGCCATGGGGCACCCTCAGGACTGCCTGTGTTAGCAGGCAGAATACTCCACTGACAAGACTGCCATATGATGGAGCTGAGATAGAAAACAAAGGTGCACTTGAAAATGAAGCATTGTGACAAACATGTGTGGAGAGTGGAAAGTTTGAAGGAGCAGCTCTGATGTATGAGACTACAGCATCTGCAGTGAGATATGCTAGCCAGAGCTTTTCAATTTAAATGCTTCCGAAAATATTAAAGAGAAAAAAAGGTATCAAAGCAGGAGACATCATAGGTGGAACGAATGCTGTAACAACCTATGATAGAGGACTAAATAAGCCTCTACTATTTCAAGTGCTTTGCAGAATGACCCCATATAATTTCTGACATGTAAAGGGGAAGGAAAAACTTACATTGTTTTAATTTCTGTCTGGCTGAAAGAAATGTGTCCTAAAGGGTGATGTCAACGCCCCCATATTTTAACATGGAGTGATGTGTTCAGCTATTTTTTTCTGGCAGTGGAACCACTTTTACAGCTTTTACTATGTAGGATTAAGTATTGCATAAACAAAAGCAAATCCTTAGTTTATGCAAAATGAACAGTAAAGAAACCCATAAAAGTCTTAAAGAACACCTTGCAGACACCTCAGATTGTACTCACCAACATTTTTGCTATAATTGCAGTAATTTACAACTGAACCAGTTGAGGACATTTGATTCACAATAGTTTTTAATGGGGCATTGTGCCCTAACAAACCCATTCTTTTTGCACTTTTTTAGCCAAATGTGAAAAATCTGTGCCAACTTTTAGCCTCATAAAAGGAAATCTAGTCAAAGAAAAGTTCTGAAAGGGAATTCTACTGTAAGACTTCTGCTTTTGACAGAACCTTTGGTCATGACAATAATGCTATATATCATCATCTCTTCCCTGTCCAGTTCGTAAAGCAAACTGTTCTTAAAGCACAGAGGTTATATAAGAGAGTACAACTACTTTTATAACCGTTATTATTCATGGAAATTGCGAAACCTGACAACATCCAATAACTCCAGACAATCAGCTGCCGACTGTATTCTCCAAGGAATCGCAGACTCGAAGGGCGGAGCAACAACATACTTGTGTACTGAAGTATTTTTTGATGCAAGAATCTGCCATGTTTATAACAGACCTTTTTAAACTGCATCATCTGTGCTAAAAGTCCAGTTCAACAGAAAGTATTACTGAAAAATATACTCCCATATCACAGGATTGGATGTGTGAACAATATTCTCCAGTATGATAAGACCTACAATAGGACAGAGGTTATAAGCAGATAAGGAGAGGATGGTGGAGGTCAGGAGTCATCACACAGGAGGCCAAACATCCTCTCTGATACTACAAAAAATCACGTCCCCCCTGCTGTTGTTGCAGCCAAACCTGAACATCCTCTCTGCAGCACAAACACAGTAAGTGCCTGCCTAACAACCCCTCCTAGTCTGTAACTAATAACATGCTGTGCAAAAAAACAACTAATTATGAAAAGTTTTTTTTAAATAAAAATGTTGACACTTTGAATTGATTCTGTATGGAAAAAAAGTGAATGATTATACATTCCTTTCCCTGTTTTAAATGTTACATCTGTTTAAAAGCAGGCCGCTGTGTTACTTTTGAAGACGAAAAATGAGATGTGATAAATTGAAACACTTGTTGACACAGCAAACACTAAAACACGTGCTTTAGCTGTTATTCTTTCCAGTTTGCACGAGCGTAAACTTCACATTTTTTTCTGGCTGTAGAGCAGGTTTCACTCATCAGGTTAGCACTTATGTTTTGGGGGTAACAGCTCCTCGTTTATAGAAGAAAAAAAACGATGTTTCATCAGCAGGTGTGACTCCTGACCCTCGTTGAGTCTCACTCTATCAACGTACCTGGGCCTGATCTCTCAGCCTGTGCATGCAGAGACATGCCACACAGCTACAGTCTTTGTCTGCTCACCTGTCTGCATGGATACAATATCCACTTGGTTAAACAGCAGCAGAACCTCTGACTACTCCTCATCACTCATCTCCTTTGCAAATCCTAGAATAATTTCTTTGAAATTATGGCTGCTTCTAAATCCAAATAATTAAATAGGATTTGTTTATTGTTCCTCTTAGAAAATGTTGGATTTTAAGGTGTTGATTCTTTGGTTAACCGTCCATTTATGACTAATGAGGAGGAGACTGATCGTAAAGCTACTTGTGTTCGGCAGGAATTTGCCGGTGATGTCAAAGCCCAAACATCCACTGGCGATTCACCAATAAGTTTCCTTGATTTATTTTTTGGGGGAGGCAAAGTTAATATTTTAAACAAGGATAACATTCCTGGCGACACTCCTGGAAGACGCAATCACACACAGACACAAGCATGGGGTGTGCACTTTGATTAAACAGGCAGATGTTTCCATGTGTTTCCTAAACGGATGAAAGGCAAGGGAAGCTCCTCACAGACCTGCATTAGACACAACTTGGAAGGGGACCAGGCAGAACCACCCAGGCCTCCGTGCTGTTTCCTCCCCAGTGAGCCTTCCACACACTAAAATCACACAGTTGGGCTTTATCTCCAGAGGAAGGATCTGGCTCGTGGGGAGCATGTGGGGACATGATAACTTTATCATGTTGCGATAAGAAAAAAAGGGGTTGGATGATAAAATAAATACCTTTCAAAAGACAAACATATTTTCAACATGTTTATTTTTTGTTTCCTTGATTGGACTACTCTTTGAAAATATTTATAGAAGCATCGTCTTTCTTGAGGATTGCAATTGGCAGTGCCTTAGATCAAGCTACTGGGTCGTTGCCAAACTATTTTAAATCTAGCTTATTAGACCAAAACCACATTGTTTCATTTTGCGGTTGTCAATCTGAGGGAACAAAGATCACGTGTGTTTCTGCAAGGCTCTAATCTTAGAGCATTTTTATTTTAACATCAATCAAGATTTACAGCATCCCTAGAAAATCTTTATTTCTGCATAAACAGATATCAAATAAATAAAGTCCTCTTGATGACTTTATTAGAGTTGCTGGTGAGGTATAAACTATCATGGTTTCTCAGAGAGCTGTGTTCCAAGGACCCAATCTAAACAAGAAGAAGCAGTATTTAGTTTCTCTGACCTTTAGCTTTGGAACAAACCCTCTAAAGGCTTGAGGTGTAAAGAAAAATAAGGTTTTGTTAAAAAAAACTTCTGAAACCCTTGAAATTACTTTATCATTTAATTCTTTTCATATCTTAGTTATTTGTCAGTTTTAAACCTTTATTTCAATCTTTGTAATACATTTTTTTTCTATAATGTATAGTAGCTTTTACCTTAATTTCTTTATTTTCTTGTAATAGACTTTTAATTGTCATCTCTATGAATGTTGCTATTCAAAAACTGTACACTGCAAAAAATGTAAATTTAAGTAAGTCATTTTTTCTTAGAATAAGTGCATTTTTTCTTGAATTAAGCAAGTAAGTGAGACACGTTGCCAATGGAACAAGACAATTTACATACAAAATAAGAAAAAAAAACTGCAGGCTCTTATTTCAAGTGCATAATATGTTATTATCATATTTTAAGGGTAAAAATGCTAATTCCATTGGCAGATCATCTTATTTTCCTACTCAAATTAAGGGTAAATACAGCTTCTTTAAGACATTTGTGCTCATTTTCAGAATGTTTCTTGCTGTGTACCTTGGATTTGAGGTGTGTAAAACATACCCCTACTGATTGTTTCTGATAAATGCAACATCACTTAAAGCCAGAAACCCCTCGTAATGCCACTGGGAGTCACAGGTGGGTGTGGCACTTACCTGAATGGGCAGATTGTAACAATTATGGTGTTACCTCCACTCATACAAGGGCCTCATTGTTGCATAGTATAACTCTCTGGGCTGCTGTCGGATCTGAGGCTTGGCAAGATGAGAGCGGGAGTGGGTCGAGGTGTGGAGAGAACCCAGCGCTGAATTGCCGGCTTTGTTCGCAGGCACATCTAGGGATTCTGGAGCCTGGAATAGACGAAGCTCAAATTTGACTTTTTTTTTTTTTCACTGAGTTGCACACGGCGTCAGACATGTGAAAGCATGTTTTAATCTTCAACCAGAAATCCTCCAATATCTCTTGCATATAAAAACAAAGGCACAGCTATAAGGACAAAAGTTATTTGAATAAAGTCTGTATGATTTGAGTTAGATGTGGAAGTTGCTGAGTGCTGCACCTGTACATCATTTTTGCAGTCAACACCCTCCTTTGTGTGTGTTTCTCTACAGTTCATTAGTGGTGTCTGTATCACCTGCTGCAGCTGGTTTGTGATTCACCTGCACAGACGCGTGTCTCATCATGATGACATCTCGGGAATATTAGCAGGTGTGTTTCTGCCAAATGAACCCTGACAAAAGCAAAAGGAAAACAGATTTAAATGCCATGTACAATGCTGTGAAAAAGTATTCAAAAATTAAAGACTTCTTTAGTTTTTTTCTTTATTTTCACATTTTAAAGTTTGAGGTCATCAAATAAATTTCAATATAAGCAGAGTTTAATTTGTTGAAGGGAAAAAGGTAAATAAAACAAATGAGTACTCTTTGTTACCTAAACTTGTTTATGCCACTGCTGTTACTAACGGCTGCCATAACGTATTTGAAGCAACTTGTACAAACTGCTTATCTGTCTTGGATGGGTCCTCAGTGCATTCTCTTTGTAACTTTGGTATGTTGGATATTCCTGGGAAGATTCAATATTTTCTTAACTTGCAGAAGTGTCAGAAGTATTTATGTTTGTTACTAAAGTAGAAGTATACATAATACTTAAAATATACATCAAAAACAGGTTTTGTTGAAGTTGAAGTATCAACCTTTTTCCTTAAGTAAAAATATTAAGCAACCACTTTCAGAATTACTTAAAGGTATAGTGTAGCACTTTCTTAGATTTTTGAAAAGACTCACCCTCTCCACTTAAAAAAAGAAATGCACATACATAACCCTGTACCTGCTCCAGAGAGGGGACGCCTATTAAACATGCACAAGAGCGTGCATAAGCCCATTTCACCTCATGCATGCTCTGTTTAAAAGTTTTCATCGCTCATACAAGCCTACTCTCCAAAAGAAGATTTATAATTTCTCCATTATTTCAAACTCACCACCGGTAAGTTAAAATGGGGACGAGCACATAGGACGGCTTTACGTACACATATCACCAGAATGACTGACATTAGGAGGACCACTTATTTTGATGATCCACCTGGAAAAAGAACATCCTCCACTATACCTTTTGTCATGATTTTGGTTCTGTTTAAGTTTTATCTTTGAGTTTTCCTTGGTTTTTATTCCAACTTTGTGTTCTAGTTATTTTTGATTGTATTTGTGTTCTTAGGTATTTCTTGTTTGCCCTCTGTTCCTCTCTTGTGTCCTTTCCCCTAGCTCCCCTCTAGGCTCCTCTGTTCATACCTGCTCCCAATCTGCTGATTAGCCTGTTTTTTGGTAAATGGCATGTACTTATACAGTGCTCTTTCAAGTCAGGAGACTTGACCAAAGCGCTTTACACTACATTCAGTCATTCACCCATTCACGCACACCCTCATGGTGGCAAGCTACATTGTAGCCACAGCTGCCCTGGGGATCACTGACAGAAGCGGGGCTGCCGTACACTGGCGCCACCGGGCAGGTGAAGTGTCTTGCCCAAGGACACAACGACACTGAAACTCGGAGCCAGGGCTTGAACTGTCAATCCCTCGATTTCAGGGCAAACTCCTACATCCGACGCCACTGTCGCCCTCTTTGTTTCCCCTTCCCATATATGCATCTCCTGCTCAGTCACTGTTTGCTTGTTTTTTTTTTGTCATTTCCTCCCCTTCAAGTGAATTTTCTGGTTTTCTGTATTTTTGTGGATCCCAAGGATTTATGTTTTTAGATTTTTTGCTTCTGTTGCCTTTTTTAAATAAATAAATCTGCCAGAAACCACCTTCAACATCATTCTCTGTGTTTGGGTCCTCCTCTCAAACCTTCACCCATCCTGACACCTTTAAAGTATGAAACTAAAAGTAATGTACAAAAAATGCCATTATGGATAAAACTTTAGGCTGCACCATAGGGGCCCATTCCACACTACCCTACCACCGGATTTTTTTCGAGCACTGTTGAGTATTAATGAAAACGAGCTAAAAATAAAATATAAGCCACTACTCTACTTTAAAGATGTAAGTAGTAGATATTACAGATTAGAGATAAGAGTAGAAGTAAAGCGTTTTCTAAGAAATAATTAGCCCAGTAAGAATATCTAACTAACATTTCTAAAGTAAGGTAACAAAGTATTAGTACCTCTTTACTTGACTCCCTGTTTATCTGTTTATTATAACTCTCTTGATTGGTCATTAGATATAAAATATTTCATATCTGTCTTTAGACTAATCAATGTCAATGGCTTTGTTTCTAACCTTTTTCCAGCATTTATTTAGACTGGATAAGTTAAGATATTTCAGCTAAAAACATCCCATATTTTCATGTAATTCTTTTGGAAAACAAATTTTAACTGATGAATAAATGATTTGAGAATCCTTTTGGTTAAACTTAGATCAGAGATTAAAATCTGTTAGACTAACATTTGTATTTGATAAAAGATAAACAGCTATATTAGGTAAAGAATTTTCCACAGGACGTTTCATATTCTTTGATGTGTTGGAGATCTGCACATATTAATAAAAGAAAATATTAAAAAGCTTTGACTGGAGGATCTTTAAATCTTTCCACAGCTTTCAATGTGACATTTGACCTGCAGAAGCGTGTGGAGAAACCGGATCATGTGACTCAGGGAGCGTGTGTGGAGTGTGCCAGTTGTGTGCATAGAGAAGGCGGGTTCGGTGTTGTAGGTTTGTGCATCAGATACACAAACCGGCTCGACCAGTCGCTGATTCAGCCCTGCTGTTCTACAGGTGTTTGTTTGATTGTTTTGCATGCTGCAGATGTTGAGCTGCTTCAGCAGAGCTAAGCCAGCACTCCATACAACAATACAAACATGTCCACTTTCAGTGATCTCTCAGCAGATACTGAAGCAGCAGCCTCTTTCATCATCATGCGGGCCAAGTCAGGGAGATTATTTCACTTGATTCCTTTGATTTGGATTGAACTCAGGGGCAAGATTTTGATACTAGTGTAGCACTTTTGCACTGACAAAATAATTGTATATTCTCATACATGACTGATTGCCCCAAGACGCCTATCTGGACGTTTCAGTAAACTGAAAATGGTGTTTTTCATTTTGCCCTATTCGCTACTCAGCCTGTTCAGCTCAAAAAGGCTAATTTCACCACAGGCTCTGTCGGCAGACAGTCGTGCAAGACCTTGAGATGAATAAGTTAGAAAAGACAGCCCTAACAGGTTATTTTTGTGCTGATGTACATTTTGTTTTTTCTTAGCCTCCTGCCTCAGCACGTCTGTATTGTTTTCCTTCATGACACCAACAGATCACTTTGAGTATTTAGCAATGGCCTGAAGAATTACACAACCAAGGAGCAGAGTTTTAGTATTTTTCTAAGCCTAAGTTCACCAATAGAAAAGCAATCCCTTAACAGCACACTGAAAGATAATAAAATAATGAAATTCAATAGTTTCATACCCTGGGAAAAACAGCATGCTTTCCACTTGGAAAAAGTTAAAACAACACCTCTTAAAACTTGGAAAAACATCACCCACAATGTTTACTGAGGATGCATTACCTTTACCTTTCTTTTGGTTTGGTAGATGGCATTTCCTTTACAAAAACATGCAAGGGTTTGAGTTTTGCAGGTGTGAGGTGAAACACTAATAACAAAGATAGAAAATGCAGAGAAAATAACATCTTGCAATAAAATGAACCTATTTTCCAAGTTATTGTGCTCATAGCTGAAAATGGTTAAACATGTAATTTTAAAGATGAAGAAGAAGAATTGAAGACACTCCAATGCAAACAGTTAAATTCCTTTGGATATTTGACCACTTGAGTATTATAGTCTTTAAAAGGGCCAGTTGCAGCTGCATGAATTAAACATCTAATTCATTAATTGACTCACAAAGACCATAGTGCTCTGCTACTATACTCTTACATCTTTTGATTTAGCAGGTTAAGCTGCTTTGTAGACTTAAAGATACCACATGCCTCTATTTTATTATCTTTTTTGCTTCTTGAAGGACTTGATAAATTGTTTTGTTGGTCTGGATTCAGCCCTCAGGCCTTCAGTTGACATGCGATCTACAGACAAGGTTTCTCAAACTTCTCTGTATCATATTTGGATTTTATCGAAAAGAGCAAAAAGAGGCACAAAAGCATAACAGACCTGCTTTTCTCATTTTCAAGAATTGACTTAAGCTTAGTCTGATTGGATGAGCTTAAGTCATAACAGAGCAAAAATAGACTGAATCAAAAAATTTAGGGTGTTACTGTATTATAGTCAATTAGGCCTGGGGTAAATTGAACATTAGCCATTTTGTTGTAGTTGTTGTACTTCCTGTATGCTCATGCTTGTATATGATTAAACCTCTGGCTACTTTCATGTCTTGCAGATTTTTTTGCTTGGATTTTTTTTCTTTTTTGTTCAATCCATCTTCTTCAATATTCTTGATATATTCATTACTCCTACTTCAAGTCTATTGGGAGTGGTGGCCTAGTGGTTAGGGCATTGCGCTTGGCTCTCAGAGGTTCTGGGTTCAAGCCCTACTCCTATGGATTGCCACTCTGAGTCCCTGAGCAAGACCCTTAACCCCACACTGCTCCCTGGGTGCCGCACAATGGCAGCCCACTGCTTCCGCAAGGGGATCGGTTAAATGCAGTATGTTAATTTTGTTGCTTTGTACTTGCGACACTGTAATGCCAATAAAGTTGAATCCTAAAAATTCTTCCTTCTATATGTCTTTGCTTTGTATTTTCATCCCCTTCCCCATCTTTAGACAAACCCTTTACTAGCTTTTGAATTGATAAGTTATCACTCACTGTACAAACCACACCAGTGGCTAGACTCTATCTTTCTGAATTTCAGCTCTTATAAGAACTGCTATCCGTCACCAGAGGATATTAAAGAGCTCTTTGTCTTTTAGCTTCATAATCACTCCACAGTGTCAGAATTTCCTCAGATGGCTGCCGCACTGAGTTTATACTGAAACTTGAGTAATTGTTGACCCTCAACAGTTCAATGACTGTTTCTTAAGGCAAACCATGTGCTGATATAAAACTCAGCATGTTCTTAATCACAATACCCCAACTGTTCTCTGCTGCATTCGCTCCTCTCCTCCTTTCTCCTCCTGTGAGCTCCTAAATGGGAACAGAGTTTAGCTGTTGAAGAGAAAACAGTCAGATTATTCACTGAAGACGAGCTCAAAACAAAGATACCAATAATCAAGATTTTTTTTCTTTCAATCTTTTAATACATAGGCTCATTTAATGATATTTCCATGACAGTTTGTGGTTTATGTTTATAAATATGATAATTTTTTAGAGTCCCTCTGGTTTTGTGTGAGAGGATCTTCTTTTTTGAGTGGATATGCCTGGATTTATTGTGCAGTTAATCTAAGCCAACATGATCTTTGACATCTGAAAGTTCTCAGAAACATGGATGAGAACTTTGCATGCATGTTTTTTTTGGTTTTTGTTTGGGCTGGCATGCTGCACAACGGAATAAGATCACATTACCGAAAAAGGAGTAAGATGTTTATGCTCACATTCTTGAACTGATTTGGTGTCAGTTGATTTAGGTAATTTAGATTCCTCCGAATTTTTAAAAAGTACTTTCTTATTCCTTTGTGACACTATTTCCCTAGCTTTAAATTTATAGTAAAATGTCACTAAATCAATTGGTAAATACATCCAGTATTGTTTATCTTTGCACCATGTTACAGAAATGTATTGAGGATATATTCTGTTACAGTGAATATATTGGGCCGATCAGAAAACCTCAAATTGTTTCTCCTTCCTCCTGTGCCTTGTTCCTATACCTTCACCTGTCATGGGGTCAATAGTACCGTAAGAACAGGGTAAGAAAGGAGCTTTAGACTGCTGAGCAGAATCCAGAGTGCTTTCCGCCTTATGGATGTTTTTGTGAAACAGACATGCACATAGATTATGCTGGTTAAATTGGGATGTTAGCTTTCTTGATAAGAACTACAAAAAGAAAATAAAGAAAGAATAAAATTAGTCTGCCAATCCAATACTGGTGGAGTCCAGTGTTGGATTGGTTCATTTCTTACTAGACAGGTGTTTTAGGGTGTCAGTTAATTACATTATGTCCAAGCCAGCTGACCTTCTGTGTGCTGTTTCAGTATTCCTTCTCAAGGACTTCCTTGTTTTTGTTCTTTGTTTTTCCACCTCTCCAGATGGTTCAGCATTTCAGTTTTCTGGCCTACTGTATCATTGTTTAATGATGACATACAAATGTAATTGTTCTTTTAAGACAGTAAGTTGCATAAACTTAATTCTTCAATCAAAGTCTTGTCACAGGTGAAACGGTAGTTGCAGGATAACAGTCTCCAATAAAGCCAGATTGAATGGAGACTCTTATTGTTTTTTCACCTGTCTAAATCTGCCCGGTTGTTCATTACTGCTCATCTAATTCACCTGCTGCTGCTTCTATTTATATGGCTTGGTCCTAGCCTTAGGGGCCAGATTATTGACGTTCTTGTTCTAGTGCTCGTTCTTGGGAGCCAGTGGATAGAGTTTTTTTTTTTAGCATTCAATAGTGATTCTGATTCCCTGATCTTGTTCTGCCTCTTATCCAGTGAGTGTGTCTGTTTATGTCTTGGCTCAGTGAAAAGAGCGTTTTTTTTTTTAGTGTTACTTAGTGTTCCTGTTATCCTGACCTGTTGTTCCTCTCTACCATTGAGCCTGCCTGTTTCCATCTGAACTTTCTACATGAAATATCTGTGGATTCCTGGAACACTGAACCAGCCTGTTCCTGTTCTCATTGGTATCCCTGACCGGGCTCCAGACTCCTGGACCTCTGAGCCTTCCTGTTCTGATCTGTTTCCCTGACCTGGCTCGAACTCTTGCTTGTTCTCTGGGGCTGCAGCATCTTTTTCACTCTTGGTGGTGACTGCCGCATCTCCTTGGCAGCCCACCAGCTGGATCCTACCTTGTTCCATGGAGATGGACTGAACTGTTAAACCAAGTTATATGGATACTCATCCTTTGTCAGAGTATCTTGGTCACTAATCTGTTTTTCTCCAACTGGAGTTTCCAGTGATGGGCAGCCGCTGATACCACTGATCTACATCCCAATCTGTATTTAAATAAACACTTTGAATTATCCAACTGTCTTCTTGCCTTGAATAGCGATTCCTTCCGTCTTGCATTCTGACACTGACAGTGCAATCCCTGGCAACTAGATGGCTTGAGATTGTTGGCAAAAACAAGTTTACATAATCTTGTTATCATTGACAAAGCAATGTCTTTTGTTCAAAACTCAAAGAAATGAATCAAACATTTGCCTCTTTTATATGTGCAACATTGCCAAACTTTGACTTCTTGTAATGAATTGGAAAAAAAACTATCAATGCCTTTGTTTGATTCTGATTGGACTACTCTAACAGTCTGTTCTAATGCCTTAATCATAAGAAGGAGCTGAATCATCTTGAATACATCCAAAACTCTGCTGTGTGGCTGCTCTCATTTTAGAATCCATACATTGGTATTCTGTTGTTTTTACGTTTACTTTAAAATCCTAGTTTATACATTCAGAGCCCTCCATGGAAAGGCTCTTGAATACTCAAGCCTGCTCAAGTTCCATACTTCCTCTCACAGTCTGAAGTCTTCGTTTAAGAACCTGCTGGTGGTTTCAAAGGAGGCGAAGGATCATCTCTCTTTGCAAGATGATTACCCCTGATGATAATCGAGCTAAATACCTTGACCAAAAATATCTTTATTGCTGAAATCTGTCTTCTTATGAATCTCCTTATTGTGGACATTATTATTCTTCCAGACAAACAGTGAACCCCACTCTCACAATGCTCTTGTATTTCACTCACATTCTCCTGGACCTCAGGGGTACAGCCTGCAAAGCCTGCTGAATCAAACTCCTACAGATCCCTGCGACCTCCCCTCCATCACTCAAGTAAACAAATAAATCCGTCTTGAGCTGTCATCAACCAACTCCTTCCTGATCAGTCTGCTTTCTTTCCACAGACCAACCAGAAAGTTCAACTGATTTCCCGGAGGTCTCAGCTTCCAGATTCTTGTTGCTTTTGCAAATAAAACTTTAAAATACTTTGGTTCACTGTGTGATTCCGCGTGTGGTTCAAAAAACTACAAACCAAAATGACAACCTATTTTAAAACCTTAGAAGACCAATCCTTCAAAGATGTAGCACTCCTTCTTTCGAATCAACCACCCCTGTCCTTCTGTTCACTTTAATTGGTTGCGTAGCTTAACAGTTCAGACCTCTTTTTTTTATAACAAAACAAAGTGGTTAACTATATGACTATTTGTGCATTTTATTGTATGTATTTTGTATTTTTTTCATTGCTCACTGCTTTGACTCCTTTCTGTGCAAAACAGTATAAGTAAAGTTTTCTTATATCTACAAACAGGGCAATAACACTGAAACTGTTGACCACAACATAGTAAAGAAGATTATAAAGGAGGCAAAATATCTCCAAAGTCAAATGTCAGACTGGTAAAGAGGGTCACCATGGCTCTGTTACAACCATCAGATGCCATACACATGGTTGTGTTGGGTAAGTGGTGGCACGAAGCAGCCTTATCATCAAGCTGTGATATTTAAGATGTTGCCTTTAACAGAGTGGGTCTTGAGAAAAGCAAAAAAAAAAAAAAAAAGAATGAAAAAGCTCCTCTTGCAAACCGAACCGAGCAGAATCAGTGAAGCAGTAGATCCTGTCGGAACTACACTAGAGCGGATAGCATCATGAACATTTTGATTAACCAGGGCTTTCCAACTACCGGTAATAACAAAATGTAGTCATCTTTGCCAGAGAAATGAAAATGAGTGGTCAGTGTGGTCTTGCAGTGAGCACTTATCCATTAGTCCAACACAGAAATAGCTTACCGGGAGAAAAAAATTAAAGCCTCTTCCATGCCCATATCAGTTCCTACAGTATAACTAAACTCCATTTAAACCTATAGGGGAAAAAGAAAGGGGCATAAAACAAAGCCCAGAACATTGATTTATGCATTTATGCTCAGATATTGTAAACTGTTTTAGAAGACTAAGAGCTCTCGTACGGTCATAGAAATTGTGTAAAATAACGTTTCTCTCTAAATTAATACAATTTAGAGCTCTTGTTTTTTCTAAGTGTTCCTCCTTGAGTTGATGTTGCTTTTATAAAGCATGCTTTTATTTTAAGCTGTGAGCTTAAAGCTTTTGTAAGTGGTCATAAACAGCTCAGTTTTATATTAAGATTAATTTAAATTCTAAATTTAAACAATTCTCACAACAATATCAATGTATCATATTGTAATAATGCTTTTAAACATAAAACCATGTTAAAAATAAAAATAATATAATTAATTGTATATTACTAATTTTGGAAATAAGTAATGTGAAGATATGTTTTAAATAGCTTTTTAAATAGTCTATTTGTGTAAAACAAGGTGGTACAAGGTAAGTATAACAAAAAAACAAAACAAAAAAAAACTAAAGTTTCATATTATTTGGATAAATCTCCAAACCTCAGAATGATTCGAACAGCAATATGTACTGAATGTTGCATTTTCATAAAACCTTGTTTTACTTTCAATTCATCCATTAAAAAAGAAGATGCACAGAAATCTGGGAGGCTGAGGAGCTGATCTCCTCTTGTAAGCCAAGGAATTTTGGATATAACAAAGAAAGGAGCCCTTTGCTTCATCTGTTCCACTCCACACCCTCTGGAGTCTATCATGGTTGTCATCTAACATCAACAGGAGCAATGGCTGAAGCTTTTTGTGCCCACTATCCTGGACTCAATGAGCGAATCAAAGGAGGAGCACACCATCAAAGAAAGCTTTGGTTCACCAGGGCATGACGAAGAAGGAGGAGGAAGCAATCCGAATCTGATCACTGAGTCTAATCTGGGGACCGGAAATCGCTTTCAGAGTTTTAAGCAAGCAGGACTACCATCCTTAAAAGGTAATCAGTTATCAATACTAATTTCAATTTTTTCTTGCTCTTGTGGTTTGAAAGTATGCTGAATGGATAATCCTAAAGGCCACCTGGACATACAGATCCCTGTCGCTATCTGTGCCTGGTGAAACCTGCATGCAGAGCAAAGTGAATAACACTTTAATTATGCTTCTATCTTATTACACTCTATCCATTCCAATGAGTTTCCTTTCACACTGACCTATGGCCTCATTTTCATATAACAGCCTTTACTGCTGGAGTTTCTGCTGTGATTTGCATACAAATGTACTGATAAATTAGTAAAGACAACTGCTCAGAGGCATTAGGAATTGACTAGGTTAAGGCGTTGACCCTATCTAATCAGTCTAAGGCCTTGTTTTTTTTTTTTTGTTTTTTTTTACAGATATCACAAAGAGCATGTTTTCAGTCTAAGCTTTTTCTCCGTACTTTCAGCATGCTCAGTTATTTCCCTCGCAGCTTGACATCATTCAAGGCTGAAACAAAAGACATGCATTGTCTTTGCTGGGTTGCAAAAACTTTGGAGAATTTCTCAGTGAGATCTTCCAGTTGGTGCATTCTTCAGATACGTCATTTTCCTCCCACACGTTTTCTCCCACTGACAATTACTGACCATGGTGAATGGTTGATGCACAGCAAGCTGCATATCTTAGAGTGCTATTCAAACAGGTGTAAAACGAAAGACAGCATGCAGGGTTATCAGACAAGATGCAAACATCACGACTGTCTTTGGGTATTCATAATGCCTCAAAATGAAACAGTTTCTGTTTTCAGCTGTTTCCTGAGCTCATCTGAAATTCTTACCCCTTGGAAAGAAGCCAGGGAAGACCAATAACAGGCAGATGGCTTCGTGATGGTATCAGCAGCTTCCAATCTGCTTTTGCATACCACAACACATCTGACATGCTTGTGTAACTGGAGTTTACAGTGTAGAATAGATGGGAATTTTGAATAAGGAAACAGACCATGACTAGTTTTGAAGATGAGAAGTAAACAGGTTTCCTTAGCATTGATGAAAAGGTTGTCAAAAATTATGCCATCTCAGTAAGAAGATTAGCTCCATCCCAGCCGGAAAATAGCATTGTTATGCTGTGGGGGAAAAAAAATCAAGCCGTTTCAGATCAGTACTAGTTACAGAAACCAGCTGCCACTTTAAGGCTGTTAATCTGACGAAGATTGACACCAGGCTTGTTTGCAGCAGTTCCAGCTACATCTGACAATATGGAGAAAACCATTTTGAAATTGTTGGGAATTTATCAAAAATGTAAACATGAGAAATTCCATTTATGTCATAGGCATTGGTTGATGCTTTGTCATACAGCCTTTAGCAGCAATTACAGCCTCAAGTTCTTATGAGAATTGATCTTCAAGCTAAGCGTGCTTAGCTATATTTAGCTATAGTTAAATGGTTTCACCCATTCTTCTTTGCAGGCAAGACAAATAATTGCAAAGCTCCTGGAGTCTTCTTTGCTAAGATAATATCAGATCTCTCTAGTGATGTTCAATCGATTTCCAGCCTTAATGGGTTTGCAACCTTTTATCCCATTGGGGTATCATGTGTAGAAATTTAGGAATAGTTTAATATGGTACGACTGAGAATAAGGGTGTTTTATAAGTAAACACGGAAAAACAGTAGTGCTGTAAATGCTTTGTGAAAAATATCCTTGTTGAGAGCAAACTGAAACCAAAGTCAGATTCAGTCAGTTTATATAACAAGTTAAAGCTGATTTTGATTTTACTTGTTTTTCCAATGACCAATTTTTAGGAAAAAAGTAAAAGGGCAGCTTTTAAGTGACAGCGAGGATAAACAAAAGTTCACACACCCTGGAAACACATAAAATAGTGTTTTGTCAGCATCTATCTGCTTTACAACTGCTTTTTCACCTGGGGGCAAGCTCTGGGCATAAGTCACACTCAGCAAGAGTTTAGGAGAACAGGCTTGACTGAAAAAACAAAACCCCCTTCCCCCTAGAAAATCCAGTCACCTCCCCCATTCCCATCTCCCTCCACTTCACCCTACCTCTCTCTGCCCAGCTGCATACTTGAAAACACTTTAATCCCCTGCCTTAAACTGAACCTCTGTGTCTCACTGGTAAATATCTCGATTCTACTGCATGGTCTAGTTTTAAAGAGCACCACATGATTACTTTTTTTTTATTAACATCATGAATGAAGCTTGATGCACCCCCCAACACCAACCCCAACCCCCATCAAGATTCCTAACGGGTGGAGAGTAAGAGCTGAACCTGCCTCCTTTAAGCTGTGATGAGAAAATAACGAACACTGACACAACTGCAATAACAAGAAAAGTGCAATCTTCTCCTCTGGGAAAAAGAGGAGCAGCAACGCTGGTTGTGTAAGGCTTTGTTTCTTCAAACCAGGTCATCGGGAAGGTGAAATTGATGTTATTCCCATGGTTCATAAACATATTTCTTGTATTTTATGATAATTTGTTTCATCTTCAAAATGAGTAAAATTTTGAATATGCTCAGCACAATCACAGTGGTGACATTTAGAAATTGACTTGATTTGTGTGGATGACAGCTTAAAACCCAACTACTCCTTTTCGAGGGTGCTGGAAAGTGATGTGGCAGGAGGCCTATAGATGCACCATGTATTATTAGTGCAGTCATTGCAAAAATAATCACACATCTCAAAATTACTGTGTTTATAGATATGCACTGGATCATTCTGATGTAATAGAAATACATATGCATATAGAGGTGTTTTAAAAAAATTTTTTTTACAAATAAAAACTATCCATCTAGCAGTTGCAGTACCCCTTTAACAGTTTTACACATCTACAGGCTGAATTTTTCTGTCCATCCTTCTTTTTTAAGACGGTTTGAACAAACAAATATGGTTTGTTTTGATCTATTTCATTGCAGCTTTGGCTGTAGATTCAAGGTTGTTTCGCTGCTGGAGCTCAAGCTTCCACCCCAGTTTGAAGTATTTTGCAGCCTTTAATAGTTTAGCAAAACATTTCCCTGTTTGTAATTCCCTCCAGCTTCCCATCACAATGATCAGCATTATTTTCCAAGTTGACTAAAATGATCTAAATATTATTCAACAACCACCAGTAGCCTAAAATTTAGGATTTTAGCCGCTACAAATATAATGCTATCACAATGAAGCTGCACAGTTTGGTGACTACAATGGCCAGATCAGTGGAGCAGAGAAGAAATATCTCTGCAAGCAAATTATTCCTTTCACCTGAGCTGTGAATTTCTGCAGCTCATCCACATTTTGCTGCCTCTCTTATTAATGTTCATATAAGTTCAATTTAGTTTGATGTTTGATTATAGGGCCAGATTGAACACTGATCTGTTCCATCCATCCCATCCATCCATCCATCCATTCATCCATCCCATCCATCCATCCATCCATCCATCCATCCATCCATCCATCCATCCATCCATCCATCCATCCATCCATCCATCCATCCA
>NW_015151392.1:0-24301 GCF_000732505.1 Cyprinodon variegatus | reverse complement strand
ATCCATCCATCCATTTTCTTCCGCTTTATCAGAGGCCGGGTCCCAGAGTCCACAGTCTAAGCAGAGATGCCCAGACTTCCCTATCCGCACACACCTCCTCCAGCTGCTCTGGGAGACCCCGAGGCGACACCAGGCCAGCTCAGAGACATAGTCCCTCCAGCGTGTCCTGGGCCTTGCACGAAGCCTGCTCCCAATAGGACATGCCAGGAACACCTACCAATGGAGGCGACCAGGAGGCATGCGGAATCGATGCCCGAACCACCTCAAATGGCTCCCTTCGAGTTGGAGGAACGGCTCTACTCCGAGCTCATCGCGTAATCTCGAAGGGTGCGCC
This sequence comes from Cyprinodon variegatus, assembly GCF_000732505.1. Taxonomy (NCBI): domain Eukaryota; kingdom Metazoa; phylum Chordata; class Actinopteri; order Cyprinodontiformes; family Cyprinodontidae; genus Cyprinodon; species Cyprinodon variegatus. The sequence goes on along the minus strand of NW_015151392.1, from coordinate 23,967 downwards.
CAACCCCCCAGCTACATTTCGGCTTCTTGCATTCGGCCACTTGTATTCGTGAATAAAAACACTGATCTGTTGTCAAATAATCTAAATCTTCTCCAATTATTTTTATTAAATGTATCCTTTTACATTTAATTCATCATGATCAACTTTGTGTCGGTCTATCCTTAGAATTCCCAGTCACAGTATATTACAGTATAAATTTTAAATATTTGTGTTTCATGTATAATGCATGTATGCTAAATCTCAGATCCCTATGTTATGTAAGAAGAAGAAGCATTTGTGTCTGACTTTAGTCCACACAATAAACAACTAGAAATGGTTGTGTTGTTTCGGAGGAACTCTGCAGGTGTCATTATGATAGATCCTTGTCTTACCTGCCTGGACACGTCTTGTGGTTCTTTTTACCTCATCAAGAAACTTCCCAGACAACCTGCAATATGGCAAAGACAACAAAGAGTGCACAGCAAACACCCCCAAAGCCAAACTCCTAATCCAGATTACACAAACGAAGCTTTGCACATTGTCTGAAACAGTGAAGGGTTTGTGTGTTTTTTATTGCATATATCACTGCACAGTAAAATTAAAAGCCTATCTAATTATCCATCAGAGTCCCCCCTCCGTTACTTTCTGGTGAGCATGTGTACCAAGCCTGGGCTCGTATCCTGCATGTTGGGTCAGCAGTGTTGACACTTCAGAGCCCTGACTGATTTCATGTTCTAAGAAACTGGAGAGTATAAGTAGCAGTTACAAAATGCTCTGGTTTTCCTTGTCGAACAGGTTTCTTTCCCATGCCAGATGTCATATGCACGCAAAACAAGTTGTTAATAAGAAATCATTGCGCAGGATTCACGACATGATTTATGAGTCATCCATGTTTACTGATGCGGACAGTAGTAACGGACCCCGCTGCTCTGCAAGTCCCTGCAGCTCTCGCGTCACTCAGACACAGAGCTTTAAGGTGTTTTTGCTTCAGACTCATTGAGCCTAGTGATGCTATTTTTTTTATTATCAAGAAGTACTTGTTTAAAGGGATTGTTGACAATTGAAACGTAAAAGTCAGTGGTTTATCATAGAGCCAACAGCGAGGCATGTTCCTGTATTTGAGCTGTGTGGTTTTCTGAATCCCACTAAACTGCAAATGAGTGATTGCAAAAAAATTAAAAATAAACCAGAGGATCTGGGGACCTTATTCCCTCATGTTTTGGTGACTGTCACTTTGTGTTTACTTGACCAACACATACAGCTTGGGTTCATTTATTTTGACGTATAAGCGGATGTCACTGCGGTTGTGGTCAAATGAGCAACAAACCCACACTGTTACAATTTCAGCTCATATTTATATTCTACAGTAGAAGAAGAATATTGGAACAGTTTTCCAATTTTTAAAAGACTGATGGTCAGTTTTCACAAATGTTTGAAGGCAGCTCTTACTAGCATGGAGGTTTCATGACATTTTCTTGATTTCAATATATGTTTAAAACTTTTAAGAGTGAGAAAAGGGGCCTAAGAAAAGAATGTGTCTGCAAGTAACATCCTCTTGCAGATATTAAAAAGAAAAATTTACCTCCTTCACCGATTTGGTCAAATGTTGCTTTTAAAGATTCGTAGTCTTCCTAAAAACTATGAGCAATTGATAATATTTGCATCAACCTTAAATTATTAGCTTTCTGTTATTGTTCTAACTGAAACCTGGCTTGCAAAGTAATCCAAAGATTTAGGTGTTTAGGTTTCTGCCTTCATATCAATTTTTTTCATTTTGTCCTGGGGGAGGAGTATCAGTTTTTTGCTTTTGAAAAGTTTCAGTTCCTAAAAAAGATCCACGACTTTTTGAACATGCTGTCATAAATATGATGTAATTTAACAACAGTAACCTTAAAAAAATGTCATTTCTGATTTGTAAAAACCTTTAATTAACTACTCCCAAAATGCCATACACTGTATCTCTTTTTATATTTTTCACCCATGGAGATTGTTTTGGTTTTCTGGAATCACCTACACTGTAGTATTTCCACAATCATCGGAATAGCTTAAATGAAAATCACTTGATTAATGTGTGGGCTTATACATTTCCATCATATCTTCGGAAAATCCTGCTGCAGCAGAGGTGATTTTTTGAATAACAAATCATCATAGAACATAAGCATCTAGTGCTTCTTTATTCTCTAAACTGAAGCTGAAACTGAATTTGAGATTAATATTTTGATCTCCATCTACTACTTTTTAAAACATGACGGTGCCAGTTTTCTGTCAAATATCAACTTCTTCTCTGGAACCAGTTTTTACATCTTAAAAAACATTTGTTTCTTTGTTGGTATTTAAATATATACTAGAGAACATTTTACTATCTACATTTTAGATTTTAGGAATCTTAGAATGCTATATAAGTTTTCTTTTTTTATTTTAGTACTTGGTTATTCAATTGCTTGTTGATATTAATGTACTGATGATATTATTTACACCTATATTTCTACAATTCCATCACATCTATATATCAATTGTATAACTTGAATTTTTTTTTTGTCTTATTGCATTCTAGGAATAAAAAATTATGAACTGAATTAAACTTAAACTGCTCGCATTTCACATTCTGAAGGACAGAGAAGACTGAGCTTTAAGCTCATTAGGTCAATATTAACTAAAATGTTGGAACTTTAATTAAATATTTCCTTTAGATATTTCCTCGTTTCCTCAATCATGATCCGGAAAGACATGACATTTTACAGAAAATGTATTGCTTTAAAAATAACTTAGAAAACAAGTTCAAATGTCCGTCAAGGAAATTCCACTTCGCTTTAAACAGCATTGTATCACAGAACTGTATTTCCTCAACAAATTCAACACTTCATGAATATTCAACTTGTTTAATAGATGAGCTTTTGCTGAAAATTAGATAGGAAGACTTTATGGAGACATACGGTAGTTTCTATTATCTCCTGTCATCTGTAAGTCCCAAAATAAATCACTATTCAACCTTGAAGACGTGAGGGAATACTGAACAAAGCACGTATTAAGGGTATTTAGAAAGTGAATAAAGGGTGGTGTATGAATTTATCAATGGATGTAACCCATATCACACTTCAAATGTCAAATTATTCAAATTATTACAGATAAGGAATATCACATATGGTGTGATAAGCTGTTTGTGTTTTTGGTGACGCCAGCCTTTGCAGCCAAGTAGATGAGTTCATCATTTTTTAAAGCACAAAACCAGTTTATGTCTGGTTAAGTGAGTGATGTGTCATGAGCCTTTACCACAGAAAAAAGGACTCCTATTACTGGCAGGGTCATGACAAACAACTATGGGTAAGCCTTCTCCATAATGAGGTTTCACAATTTGAAATTGTAGTTTCGAAACTGTAACCTACAAAGGAGTTCCAATCCAATCCAATCCACTTTATTTATATAGCACGGTTTAAATAAACACGAGGTTTCCAAAGTGCTGCACAAAAAGATAAAATAACTAAAATAAATAAAAGTAATAAAATAAAATAAAATAAAATAAAAGCACTGCCCGCACAGGATAAAAATACAAAGGAGTTACTTAGACCGGCTCCCTAAAACAATAGAACTTGCATTTAGAATCTAGATTTATCAGGAAGTTTATATGCATGGGCTTTTTATTCCAGCTGCAGTAGAAGATATGCAAGGGTTCTTCAAAACGGTGAAGGGGAAATTAAATGCAAAAGTCAGAAAATGTATTTTGAAAAACATTTGAAAATAAAACACCTGTTACCAGTATAGAAGTTTTAAATTTGTGCCTATTCATTTCCTGTTCAGACAACATAATAAATGTGACCCTGCCTATGAAAACCCAGCTAAAGTCATTTTTTGGTGAATCTCAACTTAATGTATAAAACCATTCTTAACAATGTGTAGAATGGTTTTATACATTAAGTTGAGATTCACCAAAAAATGACTTAAGCTGGGTTTTCATAGGCAGGGTCACAAATGTTGTTTGCTTATCATGATTTGTTTGAATATAATAGGTTTTCCTAATAAAAATAAACACTTTGCAGTTCGATACATGTTTTGGGGGAAAAAATGTTTTTTTGTTGATTATTTGGATTTTATTCATGAATAAGCTGCAGGTTTTTTTGTAAATATATAGGTATCTATAACCCTTAAACTGTTTTTACACTATCAATAAAACAAAACAAAACAAAAACAACAACACAATTTTAATGTGAGGAGGAAAATAATTCACAGTTAATAAGGGTATAAAAAGTATGCTGAGAATTTTACACAAGCCTTTGAACTCATGAAACAAAATTGATAATTAAGTCCAGAGGGACCAGTTGCCTTCATTACCTAATAAGTAAATAGATTTTCCCCATGTTTGATTTAATATCAGTGATTTTTTAAACTGCACAGGCTTGTTAAGATGAAGAAAAACAAGGGAATGACCAGAGATAAAGTTATGGACAAGTCTGAAGCAGGTTTAGGTTCTACAAAGTTATTCCAAACATTAAATATTTGATTGACTACGGTTCTACTTTTCATTGGAAAATAAACTGAGAATAGCAAAACTGGAACATTATCATGGCCGTCCACCTAAATGGCCTGGCAAGCAGAGCATAAACATTTTAGTATCCAAGTGGCCTAGGAATTATTTGCTCTGTTACATTTTGTCCAGTAACAATAGAGGGAAAAATCTCCTATAACCTCCTTTGGTTACTTCATTGGCAATAAACAAGCTCATTTTAACCAAATTCTTACAGAAATCAATACATACACACACCCACAAGTTTATAGTATTGGGAAACTCTTTGTATCTACATATTTTCTTTAAAAGCACTGTTGAGAAAAAGAGGAATGGGCATCTTCTAGTTTTGAAAATTGATTTGTATCTTGTAAGTATGTTATAAGGTGTTGAATGAATTTGAACATATTTTAATATCATTCTCAAATTAAAACAAGCAACAAAAAAAACGTAATTTTTACCAAATACAGGAAAATATGCAGAGGTGATTCTAGGCCAAATTTACTAGGGTGTCCGACGTGGGGCCAGCATGTTTTCATGGGGGCACAGAAAAGCATAAAAAACAGGGCAATAGTTTATCAGATAAAACATATTAAGAGAACACAGTTACTTGTGGCTGTTACCAATGAAGTAACATTTCTATGTCATTGAGTATAATTAAATTGTGTGTTTTTCCAATAGAACATTTCTAAAATGTACATTTTATTAACCTTAAATTAAAAAAGATAATTTACCATGTAAAAAAAAAAGAAACTGAAATAATTTGTTGTTAAATATGTATCTACCAAAAGGTGGTGTAGAGCTAATCTTTGGAATATTGGGTCAATATACATTTATAAGTTAGGAATACACATTTTGACTTATTTTGAATGAAAATGATCAATTTCAGTCAAATCAGAATTAGAACTTAAGTAAAACAGATAAATTCAGCTGTAACAAACTAGAGTATTTTTTTTCAATGTGGTTCAAAACAAAATTTAGCAGACAGAAACTTTGATCCTATCTCAAGAGAACTAAAAACATCACTTGATATTTGAAATCCTAATTAAAACAGAACTGTAGAGAAAAATTAAATGGCCCAAGAGAGTTATCAGTCACTTTGTCTGTTCCAGCCCATATTATCATCAGATTATTTTCATATTATATGTTCAATGCAGAGACTGTAACAGGGGCTAGAGCTAGTTCTACAGTCTATAACCGCCCATGACTACACATTTACCCTTTTATCATTTTTGTTACAGTCAACTGTTGTTTTCTAATCGAGTACTACAGAAGCACCATAAAGAGCTTTCTGACCAGCTGTCTCACTGTGTGGTGTGGAGGCTGCAGCATCTCAGACTGGGAGAAAATGAGAAGAGTGGTGAGAACAGCAGAGAAGATCATAAAAGACATTCATCCCAGCGTTGCTTGTCCTGAGCCTGTATAACATTATAAATGACCCCTCACACCTGGAAAACGCTTTGCAGCATTTGATGCAGGCCCAGCAGATTCTGCAACAGTTTCTTCCTCACTGCCATCAGACAGATGAACTGTTTAGAAAACTCTAAATCATGTCTCTGACTCCACATCACACTGATAATACCAAACGAAAATCCTGCATATATGCACCAATACATATTTAATGCGTTTTGGGTTTTTTTTTGCACCATATCTCTTGTCCCGCATTGTTTACATTTTATCACTGCTGTACTTTAAGAAATGGAAATGTCAAGTTTTACAAAACAAATTGTCAACAATATGACAATAAAAGTTGTCTAAGTCTAAGAGTAAAAATAGCTAAAAGCAATTATAATCTTACTTAAATGTAAATTTGTATATACTCTGCTTAACCCCTGGTTACGTATGATAAATAATAAATCAAAGTTCCTAAGATAAAGAGTGGTTTTGTTGTTTGAAACTGTCTTTTCCGAGCCCGAGGTGGTTCCATAAATGCAGCTGATTGAGCGAACGGGGTGTGACGTGGAGAGAGCAATCAGGGCTGCTGAGGCAGAGCGCGAGCCGAAACCAGTTCACAGTTAGCGGGGAGAGCGACGCTGGGAGAGCCTCTATGTGTCCGAAAAGAGACTTTTTATGGTGCTGAAAGTCCAGAAAACAAGAAAAGAGAGGGAGCCCCTTAGAACCGAACAAGCGGAGCAGGGCACATGGAAACATTATGCGTCTGGACAGACGGCGGTGGACTTTCCCATAGTTTTAGTCGCGCAAAGAGGCAAAGTGAGGCGAGATAAACATGCTCTCTCCGATGCTGGCCTCATTTCTGCCTCTTCTCCTTCTCTGTCGGATTTCTTTCTGTCAGTATTCAAGCGACCAGTGCAGCTGGAGGGGCAGGTGAGGTTCTCTGACTTTACTCTAAATTAAATCCCACCTAAAGATGGTAAATTCATGTGTTTGCAGTGAAAATACGAGAGGTGCTGGCGGCAAAATGAAAATGATAGATTTAACCAATAGATAATCACATCAAGCATAGAATATAAATAGATAAAACAAATTCTAGAAGGTGGTATTTTGTTAATACATGTTTTTTTTTTATTTGCAATGACAAAAAAAATTGTGAAAAAAATTATAGCTTATACTTTTAAAAAGTTTTCTGAGCTTTTCATTAAAATTTTCATTGTTAAATCTTGTCCAGATGAATACTGAAATGCATATGCATGTTTATAAACTCCTATGTTTAGGTGTCATGATATGACCTGACACAAACAGGTGAAGCACACATCCCTAACATCCCTCCTTGCAACTGCAGAAACAGATTTATACTTAAACCTACTTTTAAGAGTGGATTTTTTTTTTTTTTTTTTTTTAATCCACCCAACAGGAGGGCTAAGTCATGCTTCAAGCATCTAAACCAATAATCTGTTATCCATTAGTGATATGCTTGCCTAATCTCCTTTAATTGCATGCAGAAGTGATGAACTTAGATAGAACTTAATTAGAGGCGTGCTGAGGTGAGCCTGGTTATGGGGCTTCAGCTGCATCTGCTCAGCATGTGCCTTTGGTTACTTTAGATCTATGGTGAATTTGAATTTTACTGTCTCTTTTTCAGCATACTGGGCGTTTCTCTCCCCCCCTTCTGAAATAAACCACAGGCTTGGCATGTGTATGCTGATGGCTTCCTGCCTCTGGCTTTGCCACGGAATGACTGACACACTGGAGTTTTCAAACCCCTGACCAGGCATTAAGTTGTGGAGGGAGTGATTTGGTCGTGCTGGCGCCACAGTCCGTAGTGCTGCCCGGACAAGTCTCTTCCACTCTCTTTGTTGGTGGTTTGAAACCAAGGGGAGGTTTGGTGCGTGACCGGCATTTGCACTTCCATGCAGCAGGCACAGCTACTGTTGCTGCTGCTGTTGTCTCCCCCAGAAGCCCCTCTGTCCCCTCCATTCATCCACTTCTCCCTCCAAACTCTTCCCAAAGGCAACCTGCCAGTGGTGCGTTTTGCCAGAACTCGGGGCAGAATAATGTCTTATGGGGAGTGTGTTTGAGCTGAGGTCATGTCGGCTGCTGTGGCTCGTGACTGGTCATGCAGCCAGTCTTGCGCAGGGCCTAAATGCTTCAGAAGGAATGTGGTTTAGTGTCCTTACAGTCTGGATCTGGGTTGTTCCTGGTCGAATAATTAGTTTAGATGAAGTATCACAACAGGGTTTAATCAAACGGTCAGAGAAATTATGATTAACTGCTCTCCTCTCACCCTTTCTTGTCACTTTTAGCGGGTTAACCCATGAAGGCCACACCAGGGATGTGGAGCAGGTGTACTTGCGCTGCTCGCAAGGCTCTCTGGAATGGCTCTACCCCACCGGAGCCATCATTGTCAACCTGCGGCCCAACACCATGTCGCCCGCCGCTGCCCGCCTCTCTGTCTGCATCAAACCCTCCAAGGACTCCAGCGGGACAAACATCTACCTGGATCGCAATGGGAAGCTGCGGCTGCTTCTGCGAGAGGAGGAGCAGGCTGAGGGGAAGGTGCACTGCTTTAGCATCCAGGAGGGGGCGCTCTTCATTGAGGCTATTCCGCGTACGGACATCAGCCGGCGGATTACGGCATTTCAGTACGAGCTGGTCAGCGACAGGCTGAGAGAGGAGGCTCAGTCACCTGCTGGTAAGGTTTATTCCCATTGTGTTGCTTCTGTATTACAACAGTTGTGGTGAACCTGTGGTTATTGAGGTCATGAGCTGTAATACAAGTCATTATACGCGGTTTGAGGTACAACGTACGTAATAAGGTATTCTAGTAAAGTTTCAAAAGCTCAAAAATTCTACATCCCAAAGCATGCCTTTCCTTAAAGTTAGAAACTAAGAAGCTGGATTGGGCTGAGATTTCTGTGTTAATGAAGAATCATGTAACTCTGCCCCTCCCCCACATGTTGCTGTCAGTTACCACGCTGAAATAAGACTATAGTGCTTTCACAGAAGGACAAACTAAGCTCTATATAAATAAATCTGGTCTCCAAAACTTACAATTATAGTGTTAGAAATAAAGGAGCCCCCTTTCCTCCTAATAAGTGTTTAAAAAATTAATTCAGCAGACAAACTAACATGTTGCCGTCTAGAAACTAACTACTTGAGCATATAGTTTGTCTAATTATGCAGTTATTACAATATTTAGTTGCTCTGTTTATTCCCTGTGTGTTTATGCATCAACACCTGAATATAAAATGTATTTAATAAGAGCAAGTCTGCAAAAAAAACAACTACAGTTAGATGTTTTTACAGAAAGTCATGATGCTTTGAGAGTGTCATACTGACCCATACCTGCTTGTTTCCTTTGTGGCTGTGGTGTACACTCAGGACTAAATACAGCCATCTGCTGGTGAAAAGCTTTATCAGGTTTGACACTAAACATTTACACAGTAGTTCACTCAAACCAAACTCCATTTCATTTTTAGTTTGGAGGGAAAAGGAAAGGCTGAGATTAAAACCTGAAAAAGTTTTAATAACTTGTCGCCTCTCTGCTTGTTTCACAACTGCACCGTTGCTCTGACACGGGAACACTCTGCTGCGAGCTGTAATTGTTTTCTTTTTTGTGGATAGGCTCTGTGTGTGTGTGTGTGGAGGGGCATGGCCAAACACAGGCCTTCCAATGAAAAACAGACGTATATTTTCATGCTGCGTACCTGCCAGGCCTGCACAGCTTCAAGCTGCGCAACTGTTGTTTTTTCCACCTCTAGCAAAACATGAGTAGTATCAGACCCTCTTGTTTTTTACGGCTCTCTGGCTTCACGTTTCCAATTCCTGCGTCATTGCTTGGCACGCTGGAGAGTTAAAAGAAATCCGAGGGGAGCCTCTGCAGTGGGTATGAGCCCATGGCTCTCCTCTGAAGCAGTAAAGTGGTATGGGATAGCACTGAGGTGATTCACAAAGACAGTGGTCTCGTGTTGAAGTGGGGCCTGAGCGGCAGATTGATTGCTCCTCTGCTTCATCTGATCATCTTTGGTGTATTTCTTTCCTTTCTCTTCCTCCTCTCTCTGACACTCTGCACTGGGATCTGGTTGCTCACCAGCATGCTGGAATGCATTTCCAACCAGATGTTGGGAGGGACCTCTTGGAGCATATAGACTTATTTACCCCTCTACTCTTTTTGTTCTTCCTTCCTCTAATCAATTCCTACTTCTTCATCTCTGTCATGTCTGTTTATCATTTTACTATTTAGCTTTTGATTCCTTCCCCCTTTATGTATCTCCTGTCTTCTCTTGGCTGTTTCAAGTGGTTTTTGACGCTTCTGAATGGTATTAGCAAGATGTGCTCCATTTCACTGGAATGCATCTGGTCCCAGATGTTGCAGGGACTCTAATGTGTTTCTGCACCCCTCCCATCCTCCTCCGCTCTCTGCTCCTATGAAGTGGTTCTGATCAGAGCAAACGGGGCAGAAGGAGACGCTGACTCGGCTCTTGGCCCATTCCTGCGGTTGTGTTTCATGTTTCATATGTGAGCTCCAGTCGGCTCGGCTCTGTAGGAAAGCAAACACGCCCCGGTCCGGTCCAGGCCGGGCCCCGGCTCGCGGTCCTGCCTGATGCCACGGCAGTGCTCGGACTCACTTCAAAGCAAGTGTGCGCTTCACTCTGTGGCTCTGGGCGAGGTCCGCTCTCTTGAAGTCCACCGTGGGTCCAGCTGTTAGCGAGCAATCAAGGCTCGTCGCTGTCTGACTCTTGACCTCTCCAGTGACGTAGCAGCGCTTTGTGGTTCTGCTCCAGCTGACCTGCTTGCCGTTCACTCTGACTGAAATTTTTCAGCAGTGAAAATGAAGAGGATTGGAGAAAACTTCTGCTTTTTGAGACTTTGTCTCTCAATTAAAATGTCTGATCATTTCATTTTTAGAAATGCAGAGATGATCCACCTGAGTTAATACTGTTAGCCATCCTCCTTCTTTTCTGGACTGACAGGCACTTCTGCTGCACCCACAGTCCACCACTGACCATAAACCCTTCCCTCTGCTGACACTAGCTTTCTCCCCACCTGTTTCTGAGCACCAGCCTACCACTAAGAGAAAAAAAGCCTGTGTCTAACGAGAGAATTTAGCTTTATCTGGCTACAGGTCTATATGAGACGACTAATCTTGTCCCTTACAGCCCTATTCTTTGCACTATTAACACTTTCTAGAGTTTGGCTGATAAAGTTGCTCCTGGTGAAACTCTGCATTATGTTAGCTTGTGTGGTGGGGCTAACCGAACAGGCCCCATACCAGTTCAGTGTGTTTGATAACCAATGCTAACACATTTACAATTAGCTTTAGCGCTGCACAACATTAGAAAAGCTCTGCTACTATTACTAAATATTTCCAGTATCTATTATGACTCACTCACTCTTGCCCTAGATACCTCCAGTACTGTTTTTGTGTAGATCAAACATAGATCTAGTCTGGGATAAATTATATTATTGGTGTTGAGAATTTGCATGCAAAGCACTTGAAGTATTCAAATTTTGTGCAAATTGGTTTTATATGGATTTTTGCCATAATGAATGTTATTCAGTAACTTTAAGATAAAAAAGATAAATCAGATTGATTGAGCTGAGGCTGTTTTCCTTCTGTGGAAGGAAGTGTCAAAGGATTCAGTTGTTCTTTTTCTGTGGGAACGCAGACTTATTTTCCCTGTTTCTTTATTCTCCTAGCACCCTGTCGACCCTGCACTGATGCGGAGATGCTCCTAGCCGTCTGCACTAATGACTTTGGTAAGTTTTAGTTATGACACCGTAGGTCCCCACCTATCAGAGGTTTGTGTCTAATTTCTAAGCAAAAGTTTTTATTAAGCAGATTCACTTTTTTTTCTTGAATAGCTATAACAGAAACTTTTAGAAACACTAAAATTGGAGGCAATATCATGCTGAGATTTTTACCATTTAGGCACGAAGAAAAAATGTTTAACTTTTCAGTTTAATTTAGTGGTTGGTGTGCAAAGCGTTAGTGTTTGCTAATTATTTCTAAATATATCTGTAATTGTATTTCTATAGAATATAGATGTTTGATATTATCTCTACCATTTCCCAACATTTAAATCCAGCACTCCATCACTCATGCAGATTGAAACTTTAAAGAGAATAATTTTTGTTCAGTATTTCTCTCTTTCTTGGAAAATGTATGAACGATAGATTTAATAACCAACTATGCTTGTTACTAAAATGTGTAAATACTAGTTGTCTACCCTTAGTAACTGCACCCACACTGAAAAGGGTAATCATTGGTAAACCGAGAGGCTTGTTTATGGTGCATTTATTGATAAAGTCATTTATTGATGCACTCCTTTTTTGTCATTTCCCTGCAGTGGCACGAGGCATCATTAAAGACGTGGGCCTGGAGGAGGAGCACTCCCAGGTGTCTGTGGAGATCAGTCGACTCTACAGACAGAAGACCCGTGTCTTTTTGTCAGGGGGTGTGAGGGTACGAAGCTGGACAGGCAACATTAAAATGCCGATGCAGTGTAGGGTGAAGCCTGGAGACGGAGAGTTTCTTTTCACCGGGACAGTGAGGTTTGGGGAGGCCTGGATGGGCTGTGCTCCTCGCTACAAAGACTTCCTGCGGTTGTATCGCGAGGCAGAACTCCAAGGGACGAACCCATGCCATGTGGACACTGACTGAATGACTCATTAGCTGCCCACATTTGGAAACAGACATTTTGTCAATTGTTTAGGATGGCTATACTGAAATTTCTAGCCAAGAAAAAAAAAAAAAAGACTGATATTCTATTCCAGTGTTCTCTTGGCTGTTCTGTGACTCTTGGAGTACGGAAATGAAAAATGTTGTAAAGCAGCAAATGATGGGAGCTGAACGTGATCAAACTGTGTTCAAGTTGTCTTCTCAAATTTGAGGAGCTGGAGTGTTTTTTTTCTTAAATGTAGCAAAATTCCCCATTGTTTTTTTTTGTATGTATAAAATGTGAAATAATGTACATTTTGAAACGATGTGCTTTGTAAAGGAAAAAAAGAAAGTTTGTACAGATATGCTTTTAATTTCTTTAGGAAAAATGTGTAAATTCAAAGACTCTTATTTTGTTTAAAAAAATACTTGCAATTTCATGCCTGAATTATTTTCTTTTCAGGCTCTGCAGTTGTAAAAGAAAAAAAAGATGAACCAAAAAAGGAGAAATGTTTTAAAAATAAATTCTTTGAATATCCATGCGAGTATTTTTTAAAATGTTGGTTTTAAAAACCGAATACATCTTTATCTGGATAGTCAAATAAAAGTGTTATTCTTTATTATTTTACACAAAAAGGGATTCTCAAACTTAATGTTTTCATGAGGGAATTTATTCTGGCCAGGCTGCAGGAATAAAACCAGCACCATGTGTGCATTAGCCTTACATCAGCCTAGAGGTGGAAGAATTTATCCAAAAGGTAAAGAGAGATTGATATCAGAGAGTCAGGGTGGATTCCTCTGCGTTGGTTCCTGTGGTGACGGTGTGGCCATGTGTCAAGGTCAATGTGAAAGGCCTCTTTGTTCGAGCAGAGGAGCCCGCTATGAGTAGGTCTGAAGACCAACCTGAATAAAGCCCTGTGACCGGGGACACAGCATAAAGTATGACTTTCACACCGCACTCCTAATTTTGATTGGCATGTAAACCTGCAGCTTTACACAAAGTCCTGCCAAGAACAAAAATAAAACACAGTTTAGGAAGCATTGTGGCAACAGGGGTTCTTTGTGGGATTAAGATCAAGAGGCCCCAGCCTTTTCCATCTGCCTTTTCGTTTCAAACGGAAATGCACCTAGAATGCATTCAGTGAGGTGCTCCCCAAAGACAGTCGCTTCTCCAGACAGAGCAGTGCACGGTGCTGAATTGACTGTCTGAATTCCAGCTGACAGCCAGACGTCCTCAAATTGCTCACTGGGAAATGCAAACAGAGTTTCTATGGTTACAGTCCCCCTTCTTCTGAAAATCTTTTTGCCTTCAGTCTGGCTTCAGGACTTAAGAGCATTGTTGAACAAGGTGTAGGAGGAAGAAGGGCCAGTGATTCGTCCAGCTGACATCCTGCCTTCCTCTGAATTGTACATTAGAATTTGGATCCACATATAAGATGCCCTGCTTTGTCACATGCCATCAAACATCAAATGCCATTAAATTAGCCATATACTTCAAAATCCAAAGCAAATAAAGAGCCTGCTGTGTATCAATAGTTTCCGTTAGTTTCCGTTCTACTTCAGGTTATCTTAGTTTTAAGATAACCCGAAGTAGAAGTTTTGACACGACAGAGGATTTAATTTTTCTACTACCAACCAACCTGCTGATTAAAACTAATTCTGACTCATTACAGGGCATTGATTGATTTCCTAGTTATACTGTATTTTCTAATTTTACCAGGATATGTTGCTGGTGCCATAATATCCTGTAGGTGCCTTATGATAATATAATATCCTGTAGGATAGAAAATATATAGTACTTTGCGTCTGAGAAAATGCACTTTTAGATATTTTAACAGAATATTGGACATTAGACATTTGCTTTTTTTTCTTTATACTTCAGGAATTTCTATAAAATCAAGATCAACAAAAATCTTATTGTGATAAGTGAACGCATTTGTTTTGCCTTTTCGTGGTAGTTACAGTTATATTTTTGTTGCTGTTGACATAGTATGAGTTATTTCTGAGGTCTGAAAAAGGCTATTTTTTCATTCAGATTTTAATGAATTAATTAAGAGGTATGATCAGAGAAGATCTTGGTTAAGTCATCTTTAACATCCTATTATTTAGTACTACAGGTCATACCAGATATTAAAATTACTCTAAGCACTTTAACCAGTGTACCTTATCTGATAGGTGTCATGTCTCTGTGCTCAACACACAAGACATCAACTGACCATTTGCCGTTATTATTTTTGGGCTTGGGTGTTTTTAAAGTAAACTACAGTGTAGGTGAAAGCAATTTTAAAATTAACCAAATGTTTTACATAATTTTTTGTGGTCCTGTGTGAAAATAATGAATCTACCTGGCCCTGATGTTCTCAGAGGGATGAAAATCAAACTGGAAATATTGTTTACAAAATGTTAAAAGACTAATTCTGACCCAATATAAGGGTTTGTTGAGAAATTTGGCCTTGGAAACTTGATGAAGAATGTCTCAGACTTGAAAAAATGAAGTACTTTTAAATCACCAGTTTCATTCACATAGTTATAAAGAATATCTAAAAAATAATTTATTTGTTAATCAGAGGTGGTCAGAATTTTACTCTGGTTAAAAATTAACTTAATATTGACATAACTTTTACTACAAAAATATGCATTAGAGTATTTTTTATACAACCCAGTGTGACAGAAACTGTTGTAAAAACAAAAGGATAGATAAAGTCACTAGAGACCAATGGACAGAGAGAGAGGGGAGCTAAGTTAAGAGGCAGGAAAACCCCAGCAGAGAGCGAAGGCCTGCTGTGGATTCTTTGGGAAATGCAGGAATGTGGGGAATGTGTTGACTTCACACACACGGGATGTGCAGCCACCATCCCAACGCTGCTGTCTTGATTAGCCAGAATCAATAGAGTCTCTGTGCTTTTCTGACTGTGTGTGTATGTGTGAGTGTGTGTGTGCCTGCAGTGTGCATGTGGCCCTAACCCCAGCGCACATAAACACATCACCCCAGCAGCCAGATAGCCACCACCCACGCCGAGAGACAACTCAGTTTGTAGCTGCACAGCTGACATCTGATGATGTGCAAGTGTGACATTTTTTAAATGCACTTCTAACACACTCCACATTGTTTATAATGTCAATTTTTTTCTCTCAGTAGGGATAAAAGTAAAATGTATGTCTTTATTTTGATTCATTTGGATTAAAAAAAAATTTAATCATAGGTCCATTATTAAAAGTAACATTCTCCACATGGTAATAAGTATCTTTTTATAAATCTTATGTAAATTTGCGTTTTTTAAATCAGTTTGTTGCAGGTAGAAAAATAAAGAAATTATTATCTCTTTTAATGATTTTTTTTTAAATAAAATTCAGATCATTCCTATAAAGTCAAAAAATCAGCAATTATCTTTAACAGATTAGTCATATACTCTCCAAGAGTTTCTTCTCCTTTTAAGTGATTTTAGACAGTTTGTACCAATTTCCTTTGAAAATCTAAAATATGAAAGAGACTGAAAAGAGGAGGTTTGATTTGCTAAATGCTTACTCTGTACCGTGGACAATGACTAAAGTAATACTTTGAAAGACATTTGGAAGTTCTCTTCAATTATTTATTAAAACAGTTTAAGTTGTTACAGGTAAACACTTTAAGGCTTTGGCTCTCTACTACATATTAAATATTCTTACGTTTGATCACCACATTCCAGAGTCTCAATTATAAGATACCATGTGGATGTTTCCTTTGTCTATGCTTTTCTATTGTACAGCAACATGCTGGATTATGAATTGAGGTGTGAGGGGTCTCTAGCAGAATATATGTGAAAGTCAATCCCTGATCCTTTCCCATAGCTAAACATGGTGTTGGCAAGATCATGCTGTTGGGATGTTTCCCTTGTGGAAACGAGGAAGCTGCTCAGAGATAATAAAAACATGGATGACAGTAAATACAAACTAAAGTAGGAAGAAAACATGCTTAAAAAAGACTTGAGGCTAGTGTTAAAGCTCAAGTTCCTGCAGGAAAATTACCATAAACATGCAGTCAAAGCTGCAATATATATATATATATATATATTGACTACCTTGGTTACAACTTAAAAAATGTGCAATTGAATACATTAGATTTTGATAAAACATGAAAAAAAAAGTGGTATACTTATCTTTGTAAGGGACTTTTGAGTCTGTTGCATTATATAAAGATTAACACAGAGAAGATGACCCTAAACACACATGTAAACATGTAAATCAAATGTTTACTGACCGAGCTTATGAGATTTTCCCAAAACATTGTTTATGACTAATAAGATGTCATCATCTGCTGATTTATATAGAACAGAAATTAATTCAGCTTTATTATCATAAATGTAATTTGCTTCTATTTAGATGTGCTATACACTTATTATTTACATGCTGTATAGCTCTTCTGGATAGAAGTGCTATGCAGTGGTAGTGCTATATACATGCAAACCTGTACCATTGTTTACATTTTTTTTAAGTTAAGTATCTGTTTATGGTTATTGATTTATATTGAAATATATTTTATTTTGCAGAATTTTTCCTCTGAAAAAATTAACAAGAAAACATGGAATGAATAAAAAATATGTCCTGTCTTAAAATGATCATGTAAGTATTCCTTTTACTTCTCAGTGGTTTTGGTGCTTAGTCAGCCCCAAAACACAAAGAGATACAGGAGGAGAGATTGTGAGACAAATAAAAACTGACTTACATTGTAGGACTTAGAAACTGTACAAAATCAAGTTCACAAAGTAGGTAATTCTGAAGCTCAGGTTAAGGGATCCATTCAAACTAACTAGCAGTGAAAAAAAAGATAACCGAGGCTTAAAGTTTATATCAGGCTGTTTTCTATTTCTATCTCTTCCAACTTTCCACAAAGGTTTTACAGCTTTTCAGAAACTCAACTCATCCACAGGTATTCCAAATTAGCTGTCCATAACATGTACAACTTTATGTCTCAAAGCCCTTTGAAAATCCTTCATGTGTCATGTTTTGGTTCTGTTAAAGTTGTCTTTTAAAATTTTCATTGGTTATATTTACATTTTGTTCTATTCTAGTTGTTTTTGGTTATATTTGAGTTCTTATGTATTTCTTGTTTACCCCTTGTTGGCCTCTCGTGTCAGTCTCCGTCTCCCAGCTCCCTTCTTCCTCCCTCACCTGTTCCTCGTCTGCCAATTAGTCCTCCAATTGTTTCTATCTCCCATATATACATCACTGTTTGCTGGTTCATCATCATTTCTTTATCTCTTATGTGTTTTTTCCCCGATGTCTCCTAGATTTTGGTTTTATTAGATTTTGTTTGTTGGCTTTTGCTTCTGTTGCCTCTTAGGATTATTAAACCTGCAATAAACCACCTCAGCTGCACTGCATTTGGTTCCTCGAAAAACCTCCTCTCAACCTGACATCATGTTTGCTTATTGATATCTTGTTTTTTTTTTATTAAAACAAGTTAAATTAATATCACCTAAAAATGTGAAAAATAATGTAACACAATTTAATCCTTCCTTTAGGAGAAAAATCCTAAAAATAAAATATTTTTCACATATTTCTTTCTTGCGATTTAGGCTACCTGACAAACACAACTTACCTATTAAACTTCAGACTGACAGGGTTAAAAAATTAAGAATGATTATGACAACATTTAATAAGACTGGTTTTAACTTTATACAGATCTATGAATGGAAATCCTATAAATACAGGCTTGAGTGGGACATTTTTCTTATGTAGGGATAATTATTCTGCAAACCTAAGCTGACATCTACAGTGTATTACATTTAATTATACTTGTGAATTAGTGCGGAAGTCTGCATCTATAAGGCAGCTTTCTTCTAATATTTTTCTAATGTTGTCCTCTACCTCTATTAATGAATAAATGAATGAATGAGTGCTCTCACTGTCTGCTCACATGGCCCCCAGAGGCACCTCTGGCTTCTCTGGTTGGTTCAGCATCCTCCGGAGTGGGGGGTCCTGCTGCAAACAGCTTCATATTCAGCAATCTAATAACAGAGAGAGACTCTGGTTTAGAGGACGCCTAGCAAACATGTAGCAAATGGCACTTTTATTTACTTGCCCGCACATCCCCTCCCCCAACAGCCTTCATTTAGGAGCTGTAGCGCCTTTTTCAGCAGCCCCATGGCAACGGCAAGTTCTGTCAACAGAGGTAAAACTTTCTCATGATGTCACTGGAACTATGAAGCACCATAAATTGTTATATTGTTAAAAAAAAAAGGTTAAAGGTTGTTTTTTTGGGTGTACAACATAATGAATAGTCTATCACTACAGACTATTTCATAATTATTCCTAAACCTTAATAGCAAACAGCATACTCATCCCACAGCCCTATCTAGACATAATCTTGGCACTGAATGAGTGTGTTGTTTTGTGCTCCATGCAACCTGTCATTTATCAACACTTGGTTCTTGTCTGATCGAGACAATGCAATCTGCAAAGGCCCCATTGCTCTCAGGCCTGTCAGTTGCATGGCTCAGAAAGGCAAATCTGCTGTTTGCACAGTCCAATGAGCACCAGTGGGTTTGCCTTGCTTCTTGACTCTTCCTTGGCAACTGGGCCAACCCTTTCTGACCTCTGACCTGGGTTGCAGCCTTGTGATGAAAGAGAAAAATAGCTCTTGTCTAAATTTAGCCATTAGAAGTTGGAGTAGACAGGGCCATGCCCTTATGCCCTAAAAGGAAACATGCATCTTTGAGCAATGCGAGGTGAGAAAGATCATCAGCCAATGGCAAAGACGAGTGCAGAGCGTGATAGATTGCATTATTGGACATGTAATGCTTGATGGATGCCCAAACTAAGGGAATAATAAGTTGTGTGACAGATAGGTAGGAAGTGAATCCTTAGATTTTACTCAGAAGCGGATGTGAGCTGTTTGCATAAAAGCAGAGAATGATGGATGGCTTTGTGGAGAAAGGTGCATGGTGCAACAAAACACAAAAATATCTTTTCAATTAATTAGAAAAATTTTCCTCTTGTAAGCTACATCATTCTGAAGTAAAATGGCCTAAATGTAGTTTAAAAATATATATATTATAGATTGAACAGCATGAGCATTTATACCCCTTGAATATTTTTTGTTGTTTTTTTTTTTTCAGACATGATACAGCCACAAACTCGGACATGATTTTTTAATAAATACTTAAGTGAAAAGTAGTAAAAAGTTTAGAGTGCCTTTGTAAACATATGCTCTGCATCATCTTATAGAGCCATCTTTCAGTGCTAATCCAGCTGCTACTCTTCCTTATATAGATATCATGTTACTTTATCAGATTTTTACATTTAGCGATAGAAATGTTTGCTCTGTATTCTCACTCAAATGGTATCAACTTGTTTGATTGACAGATTGTGCTCAAAGTGTCTGTGAGCCGCAGTTTGAAAGTCTTACAAGATAATAACTTAGGTCTGGACTTGATTGGGCTTTTCTAACAAAATAACATGCTTTTATCTGAAATAAATGCATCTCTGGCTGCATGCTTACGGTCAGTATACTGGGAACTAAACCTCTTTCACAGTTTTCCTGTTTTTTATTTTTTTTTTATTCAGTTTATCCTCTTTTTAGCTTCATCTATCTTACCATCTCCCATGTTTTGCATCTGCCACATTACGCTACCACCTCAGTGTTTCACAGTGTGCTTGTGGTGATGTGCAGAGGTACTTTTCTTGTAGAAAGAATTTCGCATGAAGGGCAAAAAGTTAAATTCTGATGTCATCTTCTATAGGTTGTTGCAAACTGCAAACATTTGCTTGGGTTTTCTCCTGCCACTGACAGATCCAAAGCTTGGGATGTTTTTGTTTTTAACTTAATCTTAATTAAAGAGTCTTTATGATGCTATCCTTCATATGTCTGTGTATGACTTGGTCCCCAATGTGCTACTTGTACTTATAAATATGCTTGTATTTATAATGAGATCACATTTTGCACACAATGTTTATTTTTCATTCATGAAATAATTCTGGTAATTACGAACCTTTATGTGAGGGTAATACTGTAGTGTTATGGGGAATCTACAAAACTGCACAAAGCTTGCATGTAACTGACAGTTTGAGAAAAGAGAACGATATTGCTCCAAGTCATGGAGTTGGAGGTCATAATGATAATAAATAAATAAATAACAAAGATAATATTTATATACCAGTATGTTATTTATTGTTAGAGGTGGGAAGAGTACAAAAAATATGAATCAAGTATAAGTCGTACTTTAGTACTCTGACATTTTTACTCAAATAAAAGTACAAAGCATTTATGCAAGAAATTACTTCAGTTAGAAAAAGTATGCGGTAAAATGGCTAATTAGCTGTTTAGTACCTGTTTGCTTGTAACATCTCCTTTAATTAACACAATGATTTAATCAAACAGACAGCAGTGACTCCGGTATTCCAAAGCATTCAATTAAATAAAAAAAAAACAAAAAACAAATAGTTAACATGATTACAAAATAGCTAATTTGAGCAGATAACCACTCTTCAAAGTCAAAATATTCAACATAAACTGTAGTAATATGTCAGGAAAGGGTCATTATACTTTACAATAACTCAAGTTACTCGAGGTGGATAGAATAAGCTGAATATTTACTGAAGAGTGGAGACATTCTAACAAGAATATAACTTGTTTAAAGGTTATTAGTTCAATAAAGTACAACTAAATCTAAAAGTGCATTACTCAAGTAAATGTAACTAGTTATTACCCACTTGTTTTTTTAGCGCCCTTTCCAACACTATTTCATAATGCTACAAACAAAAGTTTTTAAAAAAGTCACAAAAGATAGAGTTCAAAGATTAGTTATCAATCATAAAACCTGGAAGAAGCTTACTGTCTGCTCATTCCTAAGGAACATGCAAAAGGTTTGCATGCAATGCCCACTGCACATGCAAATCGCTTTTAACCTTCTAGGAAGAGCTTCTCTGTGCATGCAAACTAGTTAGTACCTGTTTAAATCCATGCAAATGTTTTGAAGACGGTGCTCTGAATATACAGTTAGAGCTACAAAAGAAGGGTTTGTTTTGAATTATATTCATGCATTACCAGTCAAACTGCAAATCAGTCGCCAGAATAAAAAAAATTGATGTTCACACATACTCTCAACACATTCTAAATGAATCTGAGTCCCCTTTAGCAGCAGTTATGGCTGCAAATCTTTGGGCTGGGGTTGGTACAAAGTCATGACACATTCTTTTGACTATAATATTTATACATTTTGAAAACCATGCATAATTTTTCTATCCACTTCAAAAATCACACACTGTGTGATAGTTCAAAGCTCAACTAGAATGGATTAATGTTAGTGGTTATAACTTTAAATCTAAAGAAATTCAAGGAATGCAAATATTTTTTTGCAAGTCACTGTAAAATTTAGCTGAAAGCCAAAGACTAAAAGTAAAACTATGGGACAAAGTAAGTCTTCTGCGTTATCTATTCACTCAGTTCTTAGAGCCACATGGGGTTTTCATTAAAAATCATTACAGCTTGTTAAACAGTGTGCCGAGTTCCTGAGCTATGGCAACAGTTATCAAGTGGACAAGTGTTGGCAACAGCTGAATGCTCTTTGGGGAAAAGAATGGCTGAGGCAGGGGAAAGTAGAGCTGCAGGGGGTCATACGCCTACATGTGCACATGCATGCCTGCATAGCTGCTTAAAGGCACAGGTGACAGCAAGTGACCCCTTATTTAGGGGTGAGAAACCTGTTGAGTTGCTCGCGACCTGCTCGTGCTGAAGAGGGTCAAAAGCTGGTCTGATTACTTAGAAGCCTGAATGACTCAAACCTCGAGTGAGTTTTGTTTTGCAGCTAAACCTCTTACAAAAAATAAAACATATCTAAAAATGTTTCTCTGTAGATGTGTTCTCATGTTAAACTGTCATGAAAATGTTCTCAGTTACCGACAGAGACCATGTGTTCCCTGGTGACATTATATGCAGCTTTTGGTGGATTATCACTGCTCAGCTGGGGAATGTATAACTTTCCTGAAATAGGGAATCGGGATAGAAGGGACAGAAAGTTCTAGATGCCATCCAAAGTGTGATGACAGTTAAGATATTACAGAAAAACATGGGGCTATTCTAAAGGCAATGGTGCTTCTCAAATTCCACCATCAACTTTTTATGGGACACAATATTTGATTTGGATAAAGGAGACAGCGATATCAACTTTGTTTCAACACAAATCAAAACATGAACTCGTCTCATAAACTACATAAAGAGAAGATTATTCCACCAGACACTATAAGGGCTATTATATGGTTTCTGCATCTGTGTGCCAACTGGGTGGGTTTTACAGGCATGCATGGAAATATATTCATAGCATATTAAAGAACAACTGGACCAGGGGTTTTGAAGTATTAATTTAACTTTAAATAACTTTAAATACATGATATCGCCATAACCCTGGATGGTTTTAAATAAACACATTTTGTTTCTGTTTTGATGAAAACTTGTTGGAGAATTTGTACTGAGACATTGCTTGAAAATTAAACGAAACTACCGTAATAGCTAATAGCTGTTTTGTTTTTTTTGTTTTTTTTAATAAAATTTTAGATTCCTTTTTATACTCCATAACATGTATATGGTTTTCTGTACTATAAGTCTTACTATAAGAATTTCATAAGGAAGTTTCAAAATGTTTTCACTTTTTCGATTACATTTTTCTTTAAATCTCTGATTGTCATGATTCTCGCAAATAAAAATGTAATCCTATACTAATAGTCTGAACATCTTTACCTGGTGTTATTTTTCTGAGCTTTATTGAAACACTGTGAAAGTTAAATATTTTAAATGATCAGATAAAGAAACTCAAAATGCCTTTATTCTAACCAATTCTTAGCAATTAAATGACAGATCTTAAATGACTTTCATAGACAGATATTTTAAATGAAACAATCACCGTTGCAGGCAACTGAATAGTTTTCTTGAGAAAAGGTCAATCATGGGCACATGGGCTTATGATGGCTGATCCTCATTGGGGGAGCAACACTACAGTAGTTCTGGTGTCACACAGCTAAAGATCACCCAAAGACCTCCCAGGCCTGAGTAGAAAAGATTGTAAAGTAGTTATGATCAAAGAAAAATGCTCTGATACAACAAAGTATTTAATTCCAGGACTGCAGTTTCTTTTTGTTGTTTAAAAGTGTAAAGTAATGATGTTAGGTGGGTAGAGTATTAATAAATTGTACTCAAGTAAGAGTAGCACTACTTCAGCGGTAGTTTTACTTAAGTAAAAGTAGTCATCCAAGAAATTACTCAAGTTAAAGTAAAAAATATTTGGTAAAAAGGCTACTTGATTTTTGGGTAATTGTTGGATAGCATCTGATTTAATGTTATTTAATGTCTATTTAGAAATGAAACTTTATGTGCAAGGTCTATCTATCTATCTATCTATCTATCTATCTATCTATCTATCTATCTATCTATCTATCTATCTATCTATCTATCTATCTA
>NW_015151391.1:314848-318478 GCF_000732505.1 Cyprinodon variegatus | reverse complement strand
TGGGCCAGGGACAGCATTTGGCTCTAGACCTGCAACATAGACCGAAACCTCAGAATAAATTAAAAACCGAATAGCTCCTACAGCATAAGAACTTCATGTCTAAACAGGTATTATTGCTACCTACCCCAAGGTACCAGTGACAGATTTTTGCTGCCCTCTGGCCCCTCAAAGTAGCGGCTATCTTTTAGTGCTGCAACTAGGAGTCACAGGAATTTGAGGCTGGGACCACCGTCATCCACAGCCCCCTCAGTCTGTCCCTCACCATCGACAAACATTACACTTAAACGATGGAGGGGACTGAAGTGTGCTCTTCTAAAAGCTTTAAAAGAGCCTTCTAGCAGAAAATCGCGGCACGCATTTATGCAGTTGTGGATGGGTGCTGACCCTCTCTGAACTCCTTGTTCTAAAGCTTCAAGCACTGTCTTTAAGTCGGGAGACCTATTGAAAAAAAAAACATAAACAAAAAAAAACCCCACAGTTTTCTTTTTATGTGTAAAGAATATACAATACAATGGTTGTCTTGGCAAAGGCATCTGATAAAAACTAAAGAGATGATCAAGTCAATCAAAGAATGTCTATTAATATTTAAAACAAATTCAAGTGTGCATAAAACTTACTCGCTTGTTCCTTCATTTATGGTGACAAGTTCTAAGGTTTCCACTGTTTCCTGCTCCCGGATGTACTGCTGAGCACTACAATACCAAATATTTAAAGCTTTAAGGATTTCAACATAATAATCAGATCATATCTGTGTCAAATTTCATGCCTTGTAACACCCTGATGTGCCCCAACAGCTTCAACTTCTAATACAAGGTGTTGCTCTTGGAACACACTGTGAGTACCAGAAAACACAATCTTATGAGGAACAGCTGAGAAAGAGCCATAACAGGGACGGAGACCAACATCTCTAGAACTGAGCAGAAACACTGACCTAAGGGCTTACCAGAATGACTAAATGTATAGAGAACAAGAATAAACTGGAAAGTTAAATCCAAAGAAATGCACAGACAACACATCACATATTTGCACACTGAGAATGAAATAATACGGCAAAACCTAAATGCAAAAACAGGGTTGGACAATAAGTCAATATCAATATATTTTTTGTGATATAACTTAATTCAATAATGGTGATATAATATAATAGAAAACAGTCCATGACTACAGCATTAATTACTGACGGATTTTCCAGATTTAATGAAGACTTCTGTGTTTTCATATTTAAATAAAATATTGATAAAATCGTATATTGATGGAATTTTATAAATATGGCCAACCAGTTGGTATAAGTTTGTACACTTATCTATAGTGCACACTTCTGTTAGTCTTCAGTAAGCTTTCGTGCTGTTTACATGAATATTGTAATTATATCGTATCGAATGAAATTAAGACATATATCGTGATATTAATTTTGGCCATATTATCAAGCTGTATAACTAAAATAACAAGAGACCTTTAGGAAATAGGAAAGAAAATATAGAAAGACTTAATCACAAACTTATAATTCAATTCAACACAAATTTAAAAGTACTTTATTTATCCCAAAGGTAAATTAAATAATAACCAAGACACATTGATCAAACCTATGGCCAAAGTGGAAGCTGCTTCAACCTCATCAGCTGTAACAGTTATTGATTTCCTGCCAAAAAAAAAAAGAATGTTTAAAAAAGTATTTTGTCTTTGTGTCTGTTATTAAAGTTAACACGATATACACTTACTGCTGCACAGGTGACATTTCCTGCTGAAAAGGTAGGGAAAAAACTATAATAGTATAATAGAAAAGTTTTGATTACCAGAACAGTATTTACTTATTTAAATGTTTGTTTAACAAACATTTACAGACCTGCAAAGACTGCTCAATAGCCATGGCTAGCTCCTAATCCATGTCCTCTCTGTGAACCCCCCCCACAGCAAAACAGCATTTGTCAATTTAAAAATGTTTCTTCGTCTTGTGTACTGTAGAAAGAAGAAAACCGAAGACAAATGGAACCAATCAGTTAAATTTTGTTACTCTAATAAACACTTAATCATTTGCAAATACACAATTTGCACAGTAACCAGTTATCTTCTGATGTCCAACATAATGCTCTATGTTTTTGAAAGTTTAACGGTCATTTTTACCACTCCTGGATATGACACCTTTCCNAGTATAATAGAAAAGTTTTGATTACCAGAACAGTATTTACTTATTTAAATGTTTGTTTAACAAACATTTACAGACCTGCAAAGACTGCTCAATAGCCATGGCTAGCTCCTAATCCATGTCCTCTCTGTGAACCCCCCCCACAGCAAAACAGCATTTGTCAATTTAAAAATGTTTCTTCGTCTTGTGTACTGTAGAAAGAAGAAAACCGAAGACAAATGGAACCAATCAGTTAAATTTTGTTACTCTAATAAACACTTAATCATTTGCAAATACACAATTTGCACAGTAACCAGTTATCTTCTGATGTCCAACATAATGCTCTATGTTTTTGAAAGTTTAACGGTCATTTTTACCACTCCTGGATATGACACCTTTCCATCACTTTCGGGGCCTATGCACATTGTAAAAAAAAAAAATAAATAAGTTGAATGTCCAGACAATATAAAGCACACACATGTTTCGGTAAAGATTGAAACCTACATCATCAACTGGGGGAGGCATCAGAGTAAGGCTTTGTTGGAGGGGAATTATGTACAAGGGAGCACTTGATGAAGCTGAGCGAATATAGCTCAGGCTGTATCCCAGTGGTGGTATGGGAAGCTCTTCTAAGGTCTTTCCCCTGCTGCAACGTGCCAAAACAAACCCACCAGCATCTCTAAGTTGGGAGAACGCAGAGAAGAGATCCTCGCTGAAGAATGAATGGTCTAGCTGCATAGAAGCAAGACTCCTCAGTTGTGGGAGTAACACATGATTGTGTCTCAGGTAAGCAAATAAAAATATGTAACCAAGGGGTCTCCCGCTTCCTCTTCCCAACCCCACTGGTTATTCCTCCTTGATGAGGCCGAAACAGCCTTGACAAGTGGGCCTGAACATTGTCAGTACGGAGCTGATAGACATGGTGCCGAGGTGGAAGAGCTTGGAAGGGAGACCCTGGAGCAGGTGTGATATGGCAAGATGGACCAGGCATTGTGTGGCTTGATTCAGTAGGTGGGGCGTTACAGGATGATGCAGGCTGTAGTCGTGACACAGGTGGCATTGGGGAGGATACTCTAGGGAAACAAGTAGGAGGATGCTGGACTGGTGTTATAGCTGGAAAACTGGGTTGTAGTGGAGCAGATGGAGCTTGTTCCATTCTGTCCAGCAGCAGAGCTGTAGTGTGCTGCATTTGCTGGAGAAATGCAGGCATTTCTTCAGGACTGTTAAAAGGGCGGATATAGATTAAGTTAATGGATCAGTAGTACATGTTAGAAGTCTGTCAACAATCTGTAAACTGTATATTTGTTACATACACTTGTCTTTGACTTCCTCTGTCCATTTTGGGAATCAGTGACAAAAAGTCCAACCAGAATTAGCAGAGAGTTCACCAGTGCAACATATTTATTAACATAATGGACAACCTTACCACACCATTGGTCCTAGTCAAGGTAAAAAATTATTTTGCATGGGGTCTAATTTGTCACTTTTTTAAAAATGTTATCAACCAG
>NW_015151391.1:311198-312599 GCF_000732505.1 Cyprinodon variegatus | reverse complement strand
GAAATACAATAAAATAAAGTGCAAAAATCTATTAATCAAAAACAACTTTTGCTCAAGGAGAAGTAACATGCCGTGAAATCAAATATTAGACTTTAACTTTTAAACTTGAACTGAGTAAAAACTCTAAATATGTGATTGCACAGTAATGTTCACTTGTTTGAGGTTGAGGGTGATACTTGGTGGTGTCCCATCTTTTCCACAAGTTCATCAATGTTCGGGTTAAGGCTCTGAGCTGAGGAAATCCTCAGAATTGAGTGAAGGTGTTCAGCAGTAAGTCGACTTCTGTGTGATGTTTTGTTCAGGTTCATCAAAGAAAACAGTTGTTCACACAGGTATGTGCTGCCAAACATAGACAACGTTTGAGCAGCCTGGATGCGCAGCTGGGGCATTGTGTCGGGGAGGAAACGGGCAAACTCCGCAGCACCCACTGCCGCATATTTTGCCCTCAGTGCATCATTGCATTGGAGGTCAATCATCGCCATTTGGAGGTTTGGTGGTGAGCTTTCCACGTCAACAGCAAATGGATTATCGAGTAGTTCAAACCTGTTTTTTTGTGCTTCAAAGTCAGCAAATCGGCATCGAAAGTAAGCGGCAAGCATACCTATTTTATCAGCAAACTGTGCGCTCGGGAACGTACTGGTAAAGAGCTTCTCTTTCATGGTCTGGCAGCTGGGAAAGTGGCTCAAATTTTCTTTCCGCATCTGCGTTTCCCACAGAGTCAGTTTGGTTTTAAAGGCCTTCACTGTACTGTACATATCAGAGATGACATGATCCCGACCCTGCAGCTGCAAGTTCTTTGCATCCAGATGACTCGTAATGTCACACAGAAAAGCCATTTCACACAGAAACATCTCATCTTGGAGTTGTGTTGTGTCTTTCCCTTTGCTGTCCAAGAACAGACAAATCTGATAAAGCTAACTGCGCGCGTGATGATGCTCATTACATGTTCCATTTTCAAGGCTTTACCGCACAACGCTTCCTGGTGTATGATGCAATTATAAGCTGCCAGCTCACCTGTCGTGTTTTCCTCTTACATCTTTTCCCGTATCTTCGCCACCAGTCCGCTCCTGTGTCCACACATCGCAGGTGCTCCATCGGTTGTCAAACCCACAAGTTTTTCCCAAGGCAGCTCCATCTCATTTAGCCTACACATCTTGACACCTCTTCATACAAATCATGCCCCGTAGTTGTGCCATGCATAGGATGTAAACCCAAAAACTCCTCTGTCATGCTTAGGCTGGAGTCCACTCTGCGGATGAAAATTGACAACTGGGCAATGTCAGAAATGTCGGTGCTCTCATCCACAGCCAAGAATATGCGATGAAATCTTTTCCCTTTTTCACAAGCTGCTCTTTTAGATTGATGGACAACTGGTCTACTCGCTCGGCAATGGTGTTTATG
>NW_015151391.1:308100-309577 GCF_000732505.1 Cyprinodon variegatus | reverse complement strand
AAGAAAATAATGCTCATTATGTTTGACATAAATAAAGCATGTTTTAATGGTGAACATACTTTTTGATGGCATCTTTCATGTCGGCAGATATTGGTCCTCAGTAAACCCAAGCAAGAATACCCTCTGACAGCTCCAACAGCTTTTCATCATTTGCATTTTTCACCTAAAATTGTAAAATCATCAATAAAAACGAAACATCATAAACCAACATAGTACAAAATACACAACAGGGAAGAGAGGGATGGGAGGAAAAAGGGAAAATCACGGTAAATAATAAAATTAAACACAAGAACTTACAGAAACTAATAGCATGTTCTTTCATATTAGCATGGTAAACACCTAAATATGAAATAATAAATTTGAGTAAAGTTATCATTTCTACTGCAGTGCTCTGCTGACCAGAAGTCCACCCAAATCTGTCTCTCCACCTCGAAAACTGAGTCCTCTTTTTCTGAGCCTGACAGTGAATGAACATACCGTGATCTGGCGATAAAATAACAAACTGCAATCCAGGAATCCAGGGGTCAAAGACCAAGTAATGGGATCTCTTTCCTTCTGCGGATAGAGGAGAACCATGCTTGAGGTATAGGAGTTGTTTCTCCATATGGTTTGCTCATTATCTATTGTTCTGTTATACTTAATTGGAATAAATTCTGTTAAACCTTAAAAATATGATTTTCCTTTTTGCATTACATGGAGATTGCTGCCTATTTGAAAAAAAGAATGGCTTAATCAGTTTCCAGTATGCAACCCACCCAACAATGATCTTCTTGCTGCACCCTTCTTTATGACACTTCACAAATGAAAGATTATGATTGTGTGATATTTTAACTATGTACTCATCCCCTCAATAAAAAAAATATCTTCAAATCAATCTCAATGAAAAACATGTAATACCAACATTGGTCCATAAAGAAAAACCTGTAAAAGTTACAGTTTGACTCCTAAAGGCCTTCAATCACATGTTTTATTTGGCCTGTTCAATTATATTGCCTTGGTGTCAGGTAAGGTAACTAACCTTCCTTTAGTGAATGCAATGCTTATTTGAAACAGTTTTGATGAATATCTCTGCTTCTTGGTGAATTTAAGTTTTTTTCTTTTTGAAAAAAATAAAACTTGATTTTTGTTGAACCACATGTGAAACTGAGGCAATTCATAAATTTGCCTCTAGATGGTGATAATTGGCAACCTAGAATAAGTTAGAGTGCTGGAAGTATTTTTGTTATACAGGTCCTTCTCAAAATATTAGCATATTGTAATAAAGCTCATTGTTTTCCATTATCTAATGATAAAACTTGAACATTCACATATTTTAGATTCATTGCATCCTAACTGAAATATTTCAGGTCTTTTATTGTCTTAATATGGATGATTTTGGCATACAGCTCATGAATACCCAAAATTCCTATCTCACAAAATTAGCATATCATAAAAAGGTCTCTAAACGAGCTATGCACCTAATCATTTGAATCAACAA
>NW_015151391.1:303996-306590 GCF_000732505.1 Cyprinodon variegatus | reverse complement strand
TGAAGCAGTCCTTTCTGCAAAAGGATTCTCGACCAAGTACTGAGTGCATAACTGTACATAATTATTTGAAGGTTGGCTTTTTTTGTAATAAGAACACTTTTCTTTTATTTGTCGGATGAAATATGCCAAGTTGAGATAGGATTTTTGGGTTTTCATGAGCTGTATGCCAAAATCATTCGTATTAAGACAATAAAAGACCTGAAATATTTCAGGTATGTCAGGTCTCTTGCACTTTATAAATGGTAATTTATATAGTGTCGTCTCTGTGTAGGAGAAAAGGAAAACCAGTTTAAAGTCACGGTGCAAAAGGCATTGATAAGGAAAGGTTCAGTGCAGTGCTAATAAATAAATGTGGTGCAAATTGCATTAGCGCAATGAATTTTTTTTTTTTATTTAAAGAGAAAATGAAAAAATCAGCCATGAAGTGCAAATATTATGTTTTCAAGTATGATGCAGTTAAACTGATATGTTAAATAGATTAAATATAACACTTTTTTAAAAATCTCCTGATGTAGAGCTTTTCCCTGAAAGGTCCAAATGATCGTTTAAGAACAGCATTTGGTATCATTTTCTAAATAGAAATGACTAAACATACAATAAAAAAAAACAATAAATAGAGTCTTTTATGAGGAGAAAAAGGTTAGACAGTATGAACATGTTTTTTAAGGAATGCAGCAGTCTGTGATATCAGAGCTTGTGTCAGTTTGGTGACCGTCTGTGAATGATCCAAATCCAAAAAAGGATGGCAGGCTGAGTAAATTTAAAATAAAGATGTTTAATAAAAAAAATAAAATAAAAAAAACATAAACTTAATTCTCAAATGAAACGTGCACAAAAAAGGTAATCCAAACAAAGAGCAAGAGATAATTATGCTATAATTATACAGCTACATAATAAAATTACATATAAGATATATTATTAAATTTAAGTGATTCAATCCACAAAGTTATCATTAAAAGAGCAAACTTAGCAGCAGACATCAGGAACAAAAATAAGGATTGGATTAGATTTATATATCAGAAGGCAGGAATGACTGAATGCTCTTCACCAGCTTTCTCCTACTAAACTCCTACTTCAAACATGGCTGGATTTATATTATTTTCCAATGTTGTGCAAGTTTACCAGCATATTGAGAATATATAAAATAACTAGAACTGGAAATTATAGCTAAGTAATATGTTATTCAAATCTAGGGTGAAAGCAGTTAATGATTCTTAGATGAACTATTATAACTGCAATTTTCTTATTTACCAGGGTTCTTAGTTCTTTAGATAAAGTTTGGACTCTTGGATTTACCTTTAAAATCCAGTTGCCTTCACCAATTAAGTATTTTCGGCTATTGCTATCAGCAGAATTATTAATTACCAACTAAAGTTCTTTCAGATGATACTGTGCGTAATTTATGCACAAAACACCACAGGTTAAAATATAATGGTAGTACTAGCTAATGATCAGACAGTATTATTGTATCTAATAACTATGCAAACACTAAACACTACTAAAAAAATAAAAGTAAATAAAAGCATACAAAATAGAAAAGGGGATTTTAAGAGCCCATTCAAGAGTCTCTGTTGAATGTTTTAAGGTACAAGGCATTTAAAGTTTCCTTGCAGCTTAGGGCAGATGGCTATAGGGCCTGGATGTTCAGTGGGTCATCCGGACAAACAAGAGAGTTTTCTGATCTGCTTAAGCAGGCGGGTTCACAAAACACTGCGTTCAATCTGGTTTCAATGCATTATGAAAAAGCTCACTGATTGAGAGGTTGTACTCCATATTATAGTTCTGTTGTTAGCCATGTAGCATTGATTTGAGTCAGAACTAAAAGCCAGCTTTAGCACTACAACAATCAGCAGTGTTATTAAGTATATTCTTACATTGCTTCGTGTTTTCTTGTTTGTTCCTGCTGGTTACCTGAAGAGCCACTTAACCAATGATCTAAAGGCAGTAGGGACTTGAACTATCAAAGTTTATGGAGTTATCAGACAAACAGTCTTTATCGACTGACGCCATCAATAGAACACAGCACGTATCTGTTTAATGTATGGAGAGAATAAATATAGCATAGATTACTTCCCCCCGATTGCATCTACTGGACTTGGCTAAACAGCCTCATTTAGTTCAAAATCACATTTTGGTCTAAAATAATGAAAAAGTTTTTAAGGGTGTGAAGAATTTATTATGGGCACATTACTGAATATATGCAGCCTGAGTCTAATGTGGTTTTGGCCATTTCATCCTCCTTTCAGTCTTCATAACAACCACAGAGTAAGGTGACCAGATTCCTGAAATCAAATCTTGGGAATTTTCCAGCTTGTAGATAGAAAAAAAGTTCATTTCATCAAGACGGAATTAGGAAATGGGGACAGTATTGGTTTTGTTTGTTTTTAAAAGTGAATTAATATTTAAACAACAAAAATCAAGTGTAAAAGCCAGGAATATGTCTCTTAACGCTGGTAGTATTTTCTTAAGATTAATAAAATGAATAAATTGATAGTGGTTTTTTTAATACAAAAATATGACTAGGCCTCGACTGCCACCCATCACACAATGCACCCGACCTCTTTGGCCTACAGGTGGTGAACCCATTGGAAAGG
>NW_015151391.1:299775-302805 GCF_000732505.1 Cyprinodon variegatus | reverse complement strand
CGAACCGAGACATTCGAACCGAACGGTTCGGACGGTTTTCAAAAACCGTTCCATCCCTAATATATATATATAAATTTATGAGAGTCATGGGTACTGGTTGATGGCATTCAAATTATTTCTAAGAGCATTAAAAAGCATTCCTGCATAAACCCTAAAATATGTATCCTACATTTAGCCTAAGCCTGTGGCTGTCTGTGGAGACAGATTCCCCTACCACTTCAAAAAGGTGAAGCGCTATTGAGACTTTTTCCTTTGGATAAACTTTACATGCACAAGGGCACTCTCACAAACAACTGCTGGTGCTTGGTTCCAGGTACTTAGAGATTCACTTCCATACAGAAAGTCCATATTCTTATCTTCAGCTAACACAGTATACATGTAAGATTAAATAATACTACTTATACTTCAGCGATAGTATCAAGGTGTTACTTTATTGTATCTCTTATACTATATCCGTTGGTTGTGCTGTTCTTTTTACATCTCTCCTTGCAGGCGATAAAGCAGACTGAAGACGTTTTATCATTATCTCCCTTTGATCTCCCCTTTCTTTTATCTTTTATCCTTTTTCCTTTCCTTTTCTATTTACATTGCAGTGTCCATATAATCTGTAATACTGCTATTTATATGCATAAATCAAGCGTTACACTATGTAAGTGAATTAAGTGAATTTCTCCGCTGTGAGATCAATAAAGCTCATCTAATCTAATCTAATCTAATCTAATCTAATCTAATCTAATCTAATCTAATCTAATCTATGGCAATAGCTGTCCTGCTCCACTTGTGAAAGTCAAATCTGTTGGGCTATTTTTAGCATCAGGACAATTATTTTATTGCCACATTGCCAGACAGGACACTGGGAAATACAAAAGTGCAACATATTCTGTTCACATCTGCATATCTATGGATATCAGGTATTTCTGTGTTGAGATGGATCAAAAGCAAGTAGTGCTCCAGCATGCAAGTAAAGGATCATACTATCAACTGACCGCATCAAGGGGGCTGTGCATCTCAAAGAAGCCAATTAATTATCCTACTAATGGGCTACAAGCACAACTCCACTTCTTCTTGAACTTCAGCAGATCCTTTGTTTCCTGTCTTTCTTTACTGGACAGGCTGATTAATCCAGGTGTGTCTGGCTGGTTACTCAGGTCAGACACACCTGGATTAATCAGTTTGTCCAGTAATGAAAGACAGGAAACAAAGTAGCTGCTGAAGTTCAGGGAAAAGTGGAGCTGGGCATAGAGGCTGTTTGGGACAATAAAATGGGTTGTGGGGATGTAAGATGAGAAGGTGTTAAACGTGTTCAAGACAAAAAAACACAGACTTGGAAATCCCCTTTATATAAATGCAAGCGAGTGAGTGTGTGTGTGTGTGTGTGTGTGTGTGTGTGTGTGTGTGTGTGTGTGTGTGTGTGTGTGTGTGTGTGTGNTAGACCATGATTCCACATGACGATCAGTCCAGTTAATATGTGGATTATGTTTCTCCAACCATTCGAATCCAAGCACCAGGGGAGAGCATGCGGAGGGAAAAACAAAAAATGTTATGGTTTCACGATGGTTACCTGAGAGTAGTAGCTCAAGAGGTTGAGTTTGATGGGTAACCTGGTGGAGTTTTTTCCCATCAATGGCTGAGACACTAAGAGGCTGGGTAAGGGGAATAGTTTCAATCTGAAGCTGCTGAACAAGGTTTGAATCAATTAAATTTCGTTCGCAGCCTGAATCGATGAAGGCAGAAAAAGAGAGGCTTTGATTAGAACAAAACAAAGTAGCAGGGAGCATCAGTCGAGGAGATTTCTTAGGGTTAACATGGCCCGCCAGACTCCTCAGAACCTCTGGCGGGCCCAGGCTTTTGATTTAGCTGGACAAGAAGCGATGAAGTGACCACTCTCACCACAGTAGATGCATAATTTGCTCAAAAAACGTCTTTCCTCTGGAGTGAGCCTGGTGTGTCCCACCTGCATGGGTTCGGCATCCATTTCTCCGGAATGAGAGGCCTGAACAGGCAAAGGGGGAGACTGGGTCTTAGATCTCGGTTTAGACAACTGTTCTGTGGGAGAAGAAAAAACAGTCACATTATTAGACGCAGGGGCAGGGGAAAAAGATCCCAGACTTCTTGACTTGGAGCTGTTTCTAGCTCGGATTCTGTTGTCCAATCTTATCGTCAAACGGATTAATTCTTCAAGTGTGACTGGTTCGTCGAGGGTTGCTAGTTCATCCTTGATGCTTTCATTCAAAGCCATAAAATAAGCCCCCTTCAAAGCGCTTTGGTTCCATCCGGAAGCTGCCGCTTTAACCCGGAAGTTGATGGAGAACTCCGCCACAGAGGAATTTCCCTGTTTAATATTGAAAAGAGCACGAGAGTCAATGGTTTGATCTGTTTCTTGATTGAATACCTGAGAAAATTCAGAAATAAACTCTGAGTAACGGCAATCGAGGCCTTCGTCGGAGGCAAACCTTGCCTAAGCCCACTCCAGGGCTCTTCCTGTCAATTGGAAAAGAATAAAAGTTATCTTCTTATAATCTGTGGAAAAACTGCCAGGAGAGTTCTGAAAGATTAAACGGCAAATCCCTTGCAATCTTTCATATTACCAGAGAATCTTTCAGGTAGACTTGGGCGGAACTCGGATGACGTCACTGCCGGTGACCTCGGAGGTGGGATCGGACGCGGAAATGGTTGTGCTGCCGGCGTGGCATTAGCGCTGTTCATGTAGTTAGCATAGCCTTGGAGTACTTGGTTTTGCATTTCGATGTGGGTATTTAACTCACGAAGAGCCAAGGCGTGTCCATGGAGTTGGGCCGCCTGCTCCTCCAATCGACGAGTGAGGTGATCTGCTGGGCCTTGTGTTTGGCCGCAGTGTTCTGTCATGATGAGTTCACTGGTGTGACCCAATAATGCAGAACACCACGGAGACGGAAACTGAAGTAAAAGGTTTAACAATGTTTATTGTCACAAGCACAGAGAGAATGACAGGTTCTGGTTGGGGCCTGGGAAACTGGTTCACTGGAGTCTGCGTGAGAGACAGTTCAGTTA
>NW_015151391.1:293478-295181 GCF_000732505.1 Cyprinodon variegatus | reverse complement strand
TACTTCAGAGCTGTACTGAAGAACGACTTTGATGTTTTCAGGAAGCTTTGTCTTGTCATTGCTCCATTTTCCTCAAGCTCCCTGAGCAGTCTTTGCACCAGATGAGGGATAAAATCGTCATCATGTCTTGCTGTCAGTTTTGTTTCCAGGTTTCTCAAAATTGCTGCTGATTCCACAGCACAGCGGTCCTGGGCTTCAAGCATTTTGATGGCATCGTTGAATATGGGCAGGTTTCCATGGGCAAAGGCCAACCACATTTCAGTTAGTGGATCTTCAAACATCCTCTGCAGGACAACAGGGCACTTTTCTTCAGAGAGGAAAAAACATTATTGGGGTGCATACATGTTCAACACTATTTTCAGAGCAGGGAGCATGGACAGCCAGCGGACATTGCTGTGTCCTAGGATATTTTGATACTCTTGGCCAACAAACTCACAAAAACTATTCAATCATTCTACTTGAACACTCAAAATATTAAAATATCCAAAGGTTTTGGTGAGAAGGTACTCATCAACAGGAATAATATCCATGCTGTTCTTGTTTTATTAGGAATGATTTGGGCAGGGCAACCGAAGCTAATCACCTCTTGTAGCAGAAAATCTTTCACTTTGGTGTGAACATTGACCCTTCCTGCCCTATTCAGCCCTCCAAAGTTGGTGTTTGTGTTGTCAGTGGAGATTGCCACAATTATTTTCTCAAGGCTGTATTTTTCTATCAGCACCAGGACCTGAGCTGCAATTTTTTCTGCTGTATCTCCTCTGAGCTCAACAAAATTGAGCAGTTTATTTTCGACAGATGTACTGCCATCATATATTTTGCAGTATCAAACTATTATGTGCAACAGCTTTAAATCTGCATGCTTTGATGAATCTATAGACAGAGATACACATTCAATGTATTCTAGATGCTGTATTAGAAGAGTGGCTGCCCATGGTGCAAAAATATTCTTCACTATGGCATCACCTTTGGTTCTAGCACATGAAAACTTTGGCTCATACAGTTTCCTGGTCAGCTGTGCTGTGCAGTCCATGGAGCGGTAACTATGGTTGTGTTTTAGAGTGTGATATGCTCAAATCCCCTCTTGTATGGCTAAGTTATATTCTTTTTCAGAAGGCTCAGTCTTTTTGAAGAATGTTGTGACAGAGGGGACACCTGCATTAACTCCTATAAAGACGCTTTGTGTAAGGACACAGAGACCGGATCCAAATAAACCCCGACAGGTTAGTGACGTTTGATGATTTATTGAGAGAGTTAATCTGAAAGTGGAGCTGAATCTGTGTGGGCAAACAGACTGCAGGAAGACAGGCGGGCAGATTGAGGGAGGTTTACCAGTTTTATCCAGGACGGAGAGGCAGGCAGTTAGGCGGAGCTTTTCAGAGTCAGAGATCCAGAGAGAGGGAAGCTGGCAGGCAGAATCAAACAGGGTTCAGGCAGGCTCGGAGTCAGGAGGCAGATCGGGTCAGAAACAGATAGGCGGTCAGGTTCTCTTTTGATGCTGGACTATTCGTAGCGGGTTGGCTCGAGATAATCTAGCACAGAGGACAAATCTGATGGGGTTTTTAAAGTGCTGGAAACAGGTGACTCCAGTCAGAGCTGATTGCAGATGAGTGGAGCAGAGCAGGTGTGTGGACTGAGTGATCAGGCCAGAATCAGTGCAGAAACCATTACAAAGAGATATATTTTTCAGAAATCCCTCAGCCTCT
>NW_015151391.1:278791-291971 GCF_000732505.1 Cyprinodon variegatus | reverse complement strand
GGGGTTAAGTCTCTTTGCAGTCCTGAGATACTCCAGATTCTTGTGGTCAGTCCAGACCAGGAAGGGGAGCTTAGATCCCTCTAGCCAGTGTCTCCACTCCTCCAAGGCCAACTTAACTGCCAAGAGTTCCCGGTTTCCCACATCATAATTGCGCTCAGAGCTAGACAGTTTCCTGGAGAAAAATGCACAGGGGTGAATGCGGCCGTCACCGGCTCTCTGACTGAGGATGACCCCGTCCCCAGAGCTGGAAGCATCCACCTCCACAATAAACTGCTTGTCTGGGTCAGGGGAGACCAATACCGGAGCTGATGTGAACAGGGATTTGAGCTGCTTAAATGCCCTGTCAGCCTGGTAGTTCCAGAGGAACTTAACTTTGCTAGAGGTTAGAGCATGAAGGGGAGCACATACCTGACTAAAGCCACGGATGAAACGGAGGTAGAAATTAGCAAACCCCAAAAACCTCTGGAGTTGCTTTCTGTCTGAAGGAACAGGCCACTCAGTGACAGCCCGGACCTTGGCTGGGTCCATATAAATCCGGCCTGGGGATACCATGAAGCCAAGGAAGGACATGGATGTGACATGAAATTCACACTTCTCTGCTTTAACAAAAAGCTGGTTTTGGAGAAGGCGGAGTAAGACAGCACGGATATGTTTCCTATAGGCTGAGAGGTTTTCAGAATAGATTAGAACATCATCAATGTAAACAAAAACAAACTGCCCAATCATGTCACGGAGAACCTCATTAACAAGGTTCTGAAAAATGCTGGGGCATTTGTTAGGCCAAAAGGCATGACCAGATATTCATAGTGGCCAGAGGGAGTGTTAAAGGCAGTCTTCCACTCGTCACCCTCCCTAATGCGGACCAGATGGTAGGCGTTCCGCAGGTCCAATTTGGTGAAGATCTTGGCCCTCTGGATCTGGTCGAAGGCCGAGTTCATAAGGGGAAGTGGATAACGGTTCTTAACAGACACCTCGTTGAGCCCCCTATAGTCAATGCAAGGTCTGAGGGACCCATCCTTCTTACCCACAAAAAAAACCCTGCACCAGCAGGGGACGGAGAAGGACGAATTATTCCTGCCCTGAGTGACTCATTTATGTATTTCTGCATTGCCTGGGACTCTGGTATGGACAGAGAGTAAAGTCGACCTCTAGGGGGGGGTTGTTCCCGGTAGTAGTTCGATGCTGCAGTCAAATGGACGGTGAGGCGTTAGGGCCGTGGCTCTGGACTAAAAACCTCTTTAAGATTATGGTAGTCTGCGGGAACCTTAGAAAGGTCAGGGTAAACCTCCTCCACCTCATTCTCTGCAGTTAAGAGGTTGGGCTGACAACAAACAGAACTGAGAACAGGAGGGAGCCCAACCCATGACCTCCACTCTTCTCCAGTCAATCAGGGGATTGTGTCTCCGGAGCCAGGTGACACCCACGACAACAGGAACCTGTGGGGAGTCAATGATTATGAAGGTCAAAGTCTCTCTATGGTTACCTCCGACTAGCAGTTCCACCGGCTCCGTGACGAGGTGGGAGTGGTTCAACCGGTGGCCATCCAGGGCGAGAACACTGTGAGGTGACGAGCCCGGGAGGAGTCCAATGTTCAGTCCTCTGGCGAATCCCTCGTCCATGAATTCAGTGTCTGCCCCAGAATCAATAAGGACAGACAGGTTATGGGCTATGGCTGAAACAGTGAAGGTAGCAGGTAGCAAGAGGTCTGGGGAGACAGAGAGTGTAGTGCGGCTCAGGAGGGATCTCCCCCCTTACTGAGCCTTGGCTTTTACTGGGCAGGTGCCAATGTAGTGACCCACTGCTCCACAGTAGAGGCAGAGGTTTAATTGACGCCTGCGATGGCGCTCCTCACTAGACAGCTTGCTCCTCCCCAATTGCATGGGTTCAGGATCAGCTGCGCTTGGGAGGGGTGAAGCCTCTGCTGGTGCAGAGGAGAACGACCTGGGGTGAAACTGGTTAGCT
The DNA here is from genome assembly GCF_000732505.1 of Cyprinodon variegatus. Lineage (NCBI taxonomy): Eukaryota > Metazoa > Chordata > Actinopteri > Cyprinodontiformes > Cyprinodontidae > Cyprinodon > Cyprinodon variegatus. The sequence goes on along the minus strand of NW_015151391.1, from coordinate 290,009 downwards.
GCCCGGCGCTCCCTTCGACGTTCCATAAGTCGAAGGTCAATCCGGGTTGCCAGATCCTCCAAATCCTTTAGTGTCCGTGGGAAATCCCGGGTGGCGAGTTCATCCTTTATTTTTTCATTTAGACCAGTAATAAAAACATCCATCAGGGCGTGCTCATTCCAGCGGCTCTCAGCTGCTAAGAGATTAAAGTCAATTATATATTCAGAAACAGACTTATCACCCTGCCTGAGGGTTAGGAGCCCCCTGGTGGATTCACGGCATGGTAGCACAGGGCTGAAAACTCTGATAATCTCCTGGGAGAAATCGTCATATGAGTGGCAGATGTCAGAGTCATTTTGCCATTCAGAAGTTCCCCACAATCTTGCCTTACAGGTCAGCAGGGAAATTACATATGCAACCCTGGAGCAGTCAGAGGGGTATGCAGATGGCTGTAACTCGAACTGGATCTCACACTGCGTGAGGAAGGCTCGGCATTGGTCCGGATCGCCCCTGAACAGTTCCCTCCCAGCCTTAAATCTAATTTATTCTTCACACATTTTTCCTTTGCTTTATATTCTGTTCAGCCTAAGCTTTCGTGGCCAGATCATTTTTTGTTTTCCTGTGAGTCTCTCTGTTCAGTGTGTTGTGTTTTGTTCAGTTTTCTTCCATGGTTCATGGATCATGGCAGCCAGTGGAAAGAGGGTTTGTGTCTGTCTCGTCTCCTGATCGTCCACTGTTCCTCCCCTGCTGAGTCTTCTGAGTTTTGGCTCTGTATGCAGGGAGGTTCAGTATTTACCCTCTACCACTGAGCCTGCCCATTTGCGCCTGATCCCATCTGCTCCTGTGCGTGTCCGCCTGGTGATGTTTCTAGACTGTGTCGGACTCAGAACCTGCCGGGAGCTTGTGGATACCCTGGAAGCCTGGATCCTGTCACCTGTCTGTTCCTGCCTGATCTGTAACCCTGTCCAGGATCTGCTTCCTTCGGGTCCTCTGAGACTGCAGCCCCGGGGACACTCTGGGTGATGCGCACCATGTCATCCAGTCAAGCGGCTGGATTGCTCCCCTTTCCAGGGAGATGGACCGGACTGTTAAACCGGGTAAGTGACCAACTCAGATAATCATCTTCTGTCAGATAATCGTGGTCACTTACCTGTGTTTCTCCCTTAATCAGAATGTCTGAGATTGGGCGGTGCCCCGCCCCCCACCTGCAGTCGCTGTTATGAACTTTCCTTCTGGCTGTCTCTCCTTGAACACTGGGTCCATCTGTCCCGTTTCATGACAAGAATACACTGATACACCGCCTCTGATGCTTGGACGTCTCGATGCCCGGACCTCCTAATGCGCGGACCTCTTGATGCTGTCCCTCATAGACTTTGCATGTAAATCAGATGCTCCGACGACCATAACATGTTTGTTGTGATTACCATAAAAACTTCCCCTCCCTTCCATGCTCTGACATTCATCACCAGGACATGGGTTTTTAGCTCCACTGTTCCTGAAGCTCACACCAAGTGTTTTTGTTTTAGAGCAGCTCCACCAACAAAACTGCTGCTTCAAACTTTGAGTTTAAACCTTGGTGAAGCTGCAGCTCAGATCTATCAGGATGTCATTTGGTTATTAGCCCCTGGCCTTTGTTACACTGGGCTTTATATAGTGAGATGTTGTCAATCTCCAATGACAAAACTCCACTTTCAATTCATCTGATGTTAGTCCACTGGACTTTGTTTCCAAGTTTGAAGACATTTATCTTCCTATCCAGGAAGCTTTTTCAATTCCAAATGTCAGAAATAGTGTTGAGTTCGAGGTTTTATACAGTAGCCCAACAAAGCCTTGTTTTTGTTTAGAAAACAAGCAAATTGAAATGGACGAACAGGTCCACCCCCTTTCTTGTATGAAGATCCTCCACCCAGCAGCCTCCTCCAACCTCCACTGATCTTAACCTCCTTCTAAAGTTTTGTTTGGACTCCTCTCCTCATAAAAATGAATCACCTCCCCCTGAGTTCCCAGTCAGCCTCTCAAAGGACCCTCCAGGAACTGCCTACACACAGAGTTCAATCCTTCACCCTCAGCCTTCCCCTGTCATCTCTACCAGAACGATTCAGGACCTTTGAACCACTGCAAAGTAAGAACCCCCTGATCTGCCGATTTCTTCAATTTCTGCACTCACTGCTTTACTGAGCTCCATATGCAGCCTGTGTGCTCTACAGAAGTTTACATGATCAATGTTTGCTAACTAAAATATATATATATATATATTTTTTTTTTTTCTTTTACAGCAAAGTTCTGCAGCCGGGAATCACTAAATAAAGATGACATACAGCTAAAGAAGTAAAATACAAGAAGCCTAAATGATAAAACTCTGAAAACCTCCAATATTCTTAACCTCTGTCGTAAGCAGCTTCACATCAACTATCTACTTCCATCCACCATGTTTCTCATCTGAGCAACAACTACACTGATAACATGGAGCAAAGGTTAATTGCTGCACCTTATCAGCGAGCCAAAAGCAGTCAGAGAGGATATTTGTAGTAGTAGTTTGGGACTCATCTTCATTGAAGCTACAGCTCAGATCTCTCAGTAAGTTCATTATTTAATAGGAAAATAGTTTATCTCTCTGCTGGATGTAAAGACATGATGTGATATGTCAGTGAGACCACCTCCAGTTTTTAAATCCTGGTTGTAGAAAAGTTCTTCAGCTCTGACCCACTTCACCACTTCTGCTGCTAACATGATACACTTTGCACCTGGTCGCATATAGCAGCACCCTGGACCTCCGCTAATAAAGGTAAGAACCCAAAACCTCCTTTACCTTCTTCCAGGCTTTACCTGGCTGCCTTCGCTGAACTCCACTTTGAACTTCTTAAACTTTTGTCTTTAAAATAAAAAAAATTCTGTGGCGTTTTATGCGTTTCTCTGGTAGAATTCTGAAAATCTCACAATAAGCATATTGGCAAGCAGTTGTTTAGACCTCCGTCTTCACAGCAGACATGATTTCTAGTAGCAGAATCTCTCAAGCTGAGAAGTTGCATTCTTCATGCTAGAAACCATCTTTACAATTGTGATATTGGAGATCTCATTACAGCTACAACCATCAAAACCTTTGATTCACCTTCAGTTTTCTTAGATGTATAGATTTTTAATCCTAACCTACTAACGTCTATTTCAACAGGCGAGGTCTATTTCAAGACTAAAGGCTGATCTCCTCAAAAATCTACCAAAACCAAAGTTTAACCTGAGATCTTAATTCTTTGTTCATTATACAGGAAAGTTATGTTCTGTATAATAAAGAACCGATCATACATCCTCTAACTTGGCCACAGCGTGCATGACTTTCCCCCTGGACTCTGTGGGATCAAATCATGCCTGTTGCATGTTTTCCCACACGTGCAAAAAAAAAAAAGCTCTCAGAAAGGACTCTGAGAATATTACTCATTATCCAAACCATCAACCTATAATATGTGGGAAAGCTTCACTGAACGTCAGGTCATAAACCTACAGATAAATGATTTTTTTTTAGTTTATTGCTGTTTTTTTATGGGAGGGGAGGAGGCATAACGAATGGCAGCGGCTCTGGCATGCTCCCTAAAGATAATTGTAACCATATAAAATAATTTTATCATTTGCAGCTAACCTCCTATTGCTATGGGTGAATGGAAAAGCATCTCATTTTTAACTTGTATCTCATATATCTTTTTTAACATCCGCTGTCGGTACATGAATATCAAAACTGCCGTATTTGATTAAACAGGTCAAGCCTCCGCTTGTGCACACTCCCACCCTAGATACATTCTGGAAAAAACAAGCCACTCCTTAACTCTTATACGCCATCATTTTACAAACTGTGTTATCTTAGGAATGAACAAATCCAACGTCTGACACATTTGGGGATTGTAACTGAAGCTAAGGAGAATGGACAGTTGGACGAGGTAAGGCTCATAGGAGCCTGCTTTTTTTTAAATGTCTTTAGTTTTAAACATTTTAAAAAAATATATGTGCTGCCGTCTTTTTTTTTTATTCCATTCATCTGATTTTAATCATAATGATCCAATTTTGATAAACATTACTGGCATGTTTTGTTATACTCTCCACAGACAGAAACTTTTTCCAAGTGACAAGAATCATATCCTCCGATTGACGTCTTATCTTAAGCTTTTTACTTTCCTGCTCTCTTTGGCTGCCGTTGGGGTCTTTTTGCAACCTCGTATCAGCAACTTCCTCCAGTTCGATGGTCCAAGTCCATGCGAATACGATAGGTGTTTTTTTGAGGATAACGTGTTGTTCCGTCACTATCTAAAAACTTCTGTCAAACCCTTTCTGTCAGCCAAGACCCGGCTGTCGATAGATGCTTTCACATGGTGGCAGGCAAGTTTTGACATTAAGGGGTGTCTCATCTGTTGCAATTTGGTACAAATGGTCATGTCTTGTGTATTCACTGTGTATTTGTATGTTTCAGAACATACAGAATGAGCAACGTAACTTCAGTTTTTATGAAGAAACTGTGGATATGCTTTTTGGGATTTTTCCACCAGTTCCAGATCTTGGAAATGCCAAATCTGGTGGCAACGTGACATGTGCATTGGTGGGAAATTCTTTTAATTTGAAAGGTTCAAGTTATGGATCAATTATAGATTCCAAAGATCTCATTATCAGGTAAATCTTGAGTAAAATATTGCCCTACCTGATTTACAATCTGAATAACATCGCAATAAATACAGCTCTCTGTCCAAATCAGAATGAACTTTGCTCCAATCGAAGGCTATGAAAAAGATGTGGGGACCAAAACATCTCATCATGTCATGTATCCAGAGAGTGCCGTTGATTTAGACAAATCTACTCATCTTGTGCTTGTTCCATTTAAGATACAAGATATTGAGTGGCTCATCAAAGCCTTTACAACAGGATTTTCTGGAAGGTAAGTCATTTTTGTTATTGCAAATATGTTTTTAAAATTGCTAGACATTGTAGCAGTTAGCTTACAATGCATGTGACATTTGAATGGAAACATGGAAGTTGGCTGTTCAGCTAGCAGTAGATTGTGCTCAAAGTTTAAAATTGTAATTTATTGACAGGTAAATGTCAGTAAATGACATTCAGAGATTCACTTAATAGAAAACAGAATGAATATGGGCACACAATTTGTAAGCAGTCTAAAATAAATTGTATCTGCAATTTTTTTTTTGTTGGAAATCAGCCTGACAAAATAGGGCAAAATCTGTATAAACAAAAAAAAATGCCTTTATTTAAATAGCGCTACAGCTACAAAGGAGAGGGTGATGACGTGGAAGAAGATTGTGGCTGACGTTAATGCATAGGTTTTTATGAATTGCTGTATGGCATTCATTTTTTTTATTTTTATTGACAGGCCTTTTACATTTAGTTAAAGCCCTCCTCCCTCTTTTGTTCTATTTGTAGAACACTGAAATAAGATTCTTCCTTGTCAAAATCGCTTTTCTGGTCATAACTGTAATAATAGAAGTTCTAAATTAAATCTTTGCCAAAAGAAAATTAATTACAGAAAGTAAAAAGAAAAACAACAAAAACCAAAATAGTTCTTAGAAGAAGTCATTTTTATATACCTAGAAATGTTTTTAAATGGCTCTTTTGACATTCAACAGCTTGACTGAATATATATTTAGGATATCTACAATACATTTCTTCATAGTCAATATAACTGCAAATGATGATCAGCAACACTAGGAGTATGGAGATCATAAATTCATTTCTAGAGATCCAGAATGTTTATTCTAGATGTGAAGAGTTCCATTTTGTTTGACATGGTCATTATGTTCAAATATCAGATATCAGACATTATGGTCATTATGTCCAAATATCAGATATCAGACAGGCAAATGTAGTCAAAGTAATAAACTAATACAAATCAAATTAGCTTGCCATAGCCTGTTGTAACCATGAGAACATTATGGGGAAAACTAGTTTATTGCTTGAATGGTAGCTGGTGAATGTATACTATTTAGGTGAAAACATCAACAAGTAGGACCTGTGCATCAACTCATGGGGTTCCTTCTCAGTTTGATTCTTTCTTCCATCACACAGAGAAAACTAAGTGTTTGCAGCTGCTTCAGATGTCATCATCCCATTAAACAGCCGTTATTAGTGGTTATCAGTTGCATAGAATGGCTTCAGATTATGGCTCCTACCTCCCAGTAGGCTCCGGAGGTTGGTATCAAAGAATTAATCCTAATCCTAACCCTGAAATATTCCCCCCCCCCCCATGGAACTAATTAATCTATGTATGTGTAATCTGAAAATAATTTTAGTGGTTCTTAATGCACTGTAGTAATTAAGAAAAATTATCTGTATGTCACTCATATTAAACACAAATCTCACAGCCTGTCAACTGAGTTGTAGAATCCTCTCCCTATAAATATTTAATTATCTGTGTACTATTGTTGATTAATGACATCCATAATCCATGTTTTTAAAACCTAATGTGTCTAATAAACCTAGTGATTTTTTTTATTTCATTTTATGCACAAAAGTATGACCAAAATCTCCTGACGTCAGGAAATAAAACCTGATTGGCTTTAAAGAGACGGCAGACAAAGGACACTGAGTTTACTGAACAAAAACCTGCTCCTGACCAGGTCAGCTCTGGGGAGAATGTTGCTACGGTAACAGAAACAGAGCTTGAGTAAACTCTCTTTGTGAAATTACAAACTCAGAGTTTCATTGATTTTAGGTTTAGAAAACTTAAACGTTTTCAGTAAACCTGCTTTTTGAAACAGACCCATGATATCTATAAAAAAAAAAAAAATTAAAACTCTTCAAAACAGTTTACTCTTTTCTTCTTCTTTTACAGAAGTCCCCATAGAGTTATTAGCCTACTTATACTACTGGTGTAAATTTAGAAAATGCCACACTGTGCTGTTACCTCAAAGTTTTCAATAACTGTCATAGAAATGTGTTCCACTTATGATCTACTGCTTAAGCTAGACATAACACCTTGAGCTAAAGCTAACCTGAAATCAATATTTTAATCAGAAGATAATGATTGACTATTTAATCTTTTAGTCGAAACACATCCTTGTGATAAACCTAACAAACTGTTGTGTTCCTGATGCTAACTGTAAACAGCCTAGAACCTGGAGCTCTTTAGCTCTTCGCCTGGGTTAGCATCTCCTAGCAGGAGCCGCACAAACACCAGCTTTTTCAGCCAACTCTCCCCTCTTTGTCTGTTGGTCCTCGTCTTGTGATTTCTATATTGCCGCCAATTTCAGCACACTTTAGTTCAACCTGAATAAATTAACTGTCATGATTTTATCTAAAGATCTGACCCACATGCAGAAGACCAAACAGAGAGACCAGGGAAAAGTTTAACAGGTTTTATTGAGAGTTGGTTGAGAGGAGTCAAGTGCTGCTCTGAACACTGTAGAACCGGGACTGAAAAGTGAAGGGTAAGATTCTGCGGTTAGTTCAGGCTCAGTAGGAAATTTGTGTCTTCGATTTGAAGAAGGGAATTAAGGCAACAGGACTCACGTTTCCAGAAAAAGGTGTCTCTTGTTGATTCCAGTGGGTGTGGGTTGTTTCAGTGAATGACTTGCTCGTTGGAGGGCGGACAGGGTTTACCCAGGTTGCGGTGTTTTCTTGAGGAACGGAGGAGCTGACTGCCACTTAGTTTTCCTGCGGTACTTGAACGGTTTCTTGTGGAGATGAATCCCCTGCTCAGAGAGACTCCCAAACAATCCTTGGGGAAAAGTACATCCAAACCACTAGCTTGAAGTTCAGCTCAGCTCAGTTTGATGCTCAGAGAATCCTTCCAGGGGGGAGAAGGTCCAAAACATCCAGTTTGCAGGATGGCTTCCTGCCGAGAGGCAAAGCCAAAAAAACAGCAAGGTTAAAACTCAGGTTGACAAAAAATCAGTTTGACTCAGCAAAACTCAGCTTGGCTAGAGTACCCAAAACTGGCAAACACTCTGGCGTCGAGGTAGTGGCAGTCAGCAGCTTAAGAGTCCTCCGGTAATGAGGCAACCATCCGCAGGTGTGTGAGGAGGCCAACGAGAACCAGGCGCCGCCTGGTGGTGGAGGGAAGACAAACAAAAGCACAACCCACACAAACTGGATTCCTAACATTACTGCTGTTTTGGCAAGACAGAGCTAGTGCTACGGGACCTAGCATACGTAATTTACCGTAATGCATGCAGTGTAAACAACACATAATTGTACAGCTTACAATATTTTTAATATATTGGACTTAGACTTAGACTCAACTTTATTTATCCCTTTGGATTACTCCTTCAGGGAAAATAAACAGTGTTTAAATTGAAAATATATAATTATCAAATAAGGTCTATTATAGCTAATTATAGAATCCTTTAAGTTGCTGAATATTCACTTCATGAAAATTATTTTTCCCGTGATTGTCCATATCAGTACAGTTTGATACATCGGTTTTACATCATCATATGAATATGAAGTTTACACTTGAAACTTTTTCTAACAGTTCATATTCACCAATCAAATCCAAAATAAAGGCCAACAAAGAATTGGTAAGTATGCTGCTAATGTTTTTGGCTATTTTTTTTTTTTTTGTTATACATAGATACTAGTTCAATTAATTCAGAGCTTTTTTTCCATGTAACAGGTGATGGTGGTCAGTCCAGCTTTTATAAAGTATGTTCATGAAGTCTGGCTCGAAGAAGTTGGGGATTATCCTTCTACTGGCTTTATATCTTTGGTTCTTGCACTGAACATTTGCGATGAGGTGAATTGTTTTTTTCTCTTTTTGAAGTTCTCAATTTCTAATCATGTTCCACTTTTAGATACCGTAATATAGTGATAGGCTTTCAAATATATTTTGTAAAATAGATGTGGTTGTGTTATATTCATAGTCTATCCAATACACCTAGAAGGGAAAACAGGCATGACTAAAAAGATTATAAGATGGTTTTGTCCTTTTGCAGGTCAGTGTATTTGGCTTTGGAGCAAACAGCAGAGGACAATGGAACCATTATTTTGAAAAATATACAGACATTAACTTGAAAACAGGACCACATGCTGGACAACATGAATACAACATTATACAAGATTTAGATTTTGGGAAAATAGTAAAACTTTACCATGGAGTGTGACTTATTTTAATCATTTTTTATTTTATTTTTTCATATGAATGGCAGTTCTGATAGTAGTGAAAATTAGTGTTGCACCAATGCTATTTTTTGGCTCGATACTATATGTTTTAAATTGATGTGCGTGTGTGTATATATGAAGAACTGCATACTACTTGGATGTAAACTAATTGCCATCATGGCTTTGTCAAGCTGCTGCCCACCTTTGTGAAGCAGGAAAAAGACTAATACAAAGTGAATCCAGTAGAACTTTTTATTGCCTATCTGGAATGGGTGACAATGGTTGGATAAACTTTTGTCTCTCAAAATGGTATCGATGCCCTATTTGTTGGTACTCGCCGATACCGATACCACCATTTTAGTGCTGGATCGGGGCCCCGCCTGATTCTGGTATCAGTGTGAGTGCAACACTAATGAAAATCCATTAGCTGGATTATGGAATTGATCAGGTTACAACTATCAGGTCCTATTCAAACTGACAAAAAAGGTCAGGAGTCAAAAAAATTCCTCCCCAAATGGTCAAAAAAAAACTAGTGGCATCACCCACTACTGGCGTTTTTGGTACTTCTATATAAATAGCTAGCTTCTAGGCTGTTTTCTTCCACCTTGTTTTTGTGTTTTTGTCATTTTCTTCTCATGTTTTGGTTTGTTCTTAGTCTGTGCTCTAGGTATTGGGCCCTTAGTGTTCATTTGTTCTATTTGATCTCCTTTTCTCTGTTCTCAGCTTCCTCACTAAGCTTCTTGAGTCCCACTTATTGTTTGACTCAGTTTTTCTACTAATGTATCCCCCACCCAGTTTTACCATGTTCCGTAAAACCCTTTTAAAATTCTTATTTGGTTTGAAATTTGCACTTTAAACTTTGTTATTGTGACTCATATTTGATTGTCTTCAGGTCCCTCTGTAACACTATTCAAACAGTGTCATAAGAATATGGCTGCTAAGAAAATAAAAAAATTGTTTAATTATTGAACAAATGAGTCGTCCAGAAAATATTTCAGTATCTACTGCACCTTTATTAGACAACCAGTTTTTTTTATATAGTCATCTGTCGTCAGCCAGATTTAAATTAGGCTGACGACATTAGGTCTTGGCTCTGCCTTTTAGTCTTCGGTTTTGTTTTACTGCTTTTGTTTTATATAATTTTCAGCATTTTATGTATTTTGTTCTCAGTTTTAGACACCTTGCATTATGTTGTGGCTTATATTACGGTACAAATAAATTTGCCTTTCTCTTTTGCCTTACAGCCGTTGTTCTTTTTTTATCATTAAACAATATGAAAATATTTTTCCTTCTAAATTCGTTTTTCTTTTCCCCAATAAGTTGTAAAGCACGTAAAGCAGTTACTTTTGCTTAGGATTAAATTAATTAATTAATTAATTAATTGCTGATTAATATGCAATGAGTAAAATAAATGTCCCCTAATAGAAAAAAAAGTATACTAAAAAACATATTTTAGGTAATTTTGTCATTTGTTTTTTTTACTTTAGAAATTGTTTTTATTTTAGTAATTATGTATTTATTTTAAGATATAACTATTTGTATATACTGTATGCAAAATTTTATGTACATCCGTTTTCACATTTTTTAGGTGTTTGAAGATACTTGTTTTCTGTTCTTATAAATGTGCTCGTATTTATATCTCTATTTTACTGTGTATATGTATATAGAGCCAATGTCAACACACTTTTATTTTGGTTAGTGACAATAAAGACTCACGCCTTAAGCTTAAATGTTTTTTTTATAACAGATTATAAAACCAGATTATAAAAAAAATGTTATAAAACTGTTGCTTCAATTGAAAAAATTTAGTTTGTAAAAGTGGAAAATTTATTAAATAAAATAAAATTTAAACCCTTATCCACTCTCTTTTTCCCCAGGGGTGAACTCTGAGTGTTCGGTTTGCAACAGCTGCTATCAATTAGTTCAATCAATTTTATCTAGGTCCATTCAATTAAACCCGTGTGCAAAAATTATGAAAAGCCATTATTAGTAGATCACCGATTTGACAGGTTACTATGACAACAGGCAACAAGAAGTGTCTATTTCACCCCACTGGAAATAGAGATTTAATGCAGAAATGCAAAACAATAAAATAAGGAGAAGGTTATTGTTCCGGTTAATGCGTAAGTTTATATGAAGTTGGCTATGGCAG
>NW_015151391.1:276827-278044 GCF_000732505.1 Cyprinodon variegatus | reverse complement strand
GTAACTTTAAAACCTGAATATCAAATCAGTAGGTTTAGCTACAAGGCTTGGCTTAGTGCATGCAGCGAGGCTAACACTTTATTCTGCTTTCCTTCATCCTTTTTTAAATGTCAAGATCTCAACCAGCATGGATAAAGACTGGTAGGACTGATTTAAAGCACTTTTTAGCAAGTGCTTTAAAGATTTATGTAGAAAAATAAACCTGCAAATTAAATTATGTTTTGTTTTTATAAAGTGGTTTTATGATGTTTTTTTGTTGTTGTTTGCATTCATATACTGTAAATATACAGGTGTGGTAACTTAATAATACTTGATTCTTAATTGGACGTCTATTTTGAATGTATAACCCCTAAATTATTATGCTTCCTAAATCAAACATTTAACACAGGACTGTGACATTTATAAAGGTATAAATAATATAAGCAAAACAAGAACAAACCATTATAATCTCTTATGACTCTCTTATGGTTGAATAGCCCCAAACTTTCAACATTTTCAACTGAGCCACAGACAGTAACCCAAGTTAGGAGGGAGGAAAAGTTAGTTATCAGTGCTTAGATTTTCTGTGTTTCATATTTCAATGATGATTCTCAAATCTTAAGTTAAACCAAGCTGTCAGTGATGTAGCTCTAATAGTGTGCATTTCCCATTGAAGAAGTCCTTTAATTGCCTTGTTGAGTGCATAAAACACACTTGGGATTTCTCAATGTTTGTTCTTTGTTTGCAAAAATCAGTTAAAGGTATTAATTAACCTGCTGCAATTTTTGAAGGTTAGTTAAGATGAAACCTGTTGGATTTACCCACCTACAAATCCTCTTTAAGTACCTACTGAAGAATTATCTGTACTGACAACTTGTTCTATTTATAAGCTGTACTGAAAATTAGATGTTTTCATTTTTTTAGTAGTCACCTTTTAAATCAAAATTTAAAGTAGACCTAATCCCTTCATGCATCATGCAGTCACTTTTGCCAGTAAAAAAGACAGATTGTTATTTTATAATGTCTTCATAGTAATTGTAGCACATAAGTAAGAACATATTTTACTAATGTTTTTCGCCTTAGACAATGCAAAGTTTGTGGGTGTAGAAGACTTGTTTTCTTAGACATTTTTTTTTATTCTTGTTTTTAGCTTTTAGTACATTCTCGAAGGTGCAAATTTGTTTCTGATTTAGTTCCCTTGCCTTTTCCAGAGAGGTGGGCTCATTCAACCCTAGAAT
>NW_015151391.1:272642-274571 GCF_000732505.1 Cyprinodon variegatus | reverse complement strand
GTTACATTCTACTAATTAAATCTTAGTTTTTCCTATATTTGGAGGGAGAAACACAGGTAAGTGACCATGATAAGGGAATGATTATCCGTGTGAGTCACTTACCTGCAGCAACCACAGAGAGCTGACAGAAGACCGATCAATGTCTGGAGCGGACAGTTCAGAGATCAGGGAGTCCGTGACCCAACAGGGGTTACGGTCCACATAGGAAACAATCAGATCCAGGTCTCCAAGTATCCACAGAGCGAGAAGGCAGTTCCAGAGATTCCAGCAGCGTGTTCAGACTGACACACTGAGACCTTGGAGGAGCAATGGGAAAGGCATACAGCCCAAAAAAATGTAAAATAAATAACATATAAATCAAGGTACTACCATTGTCATTATTTATATAATCAACCAAATACTAATAAAAGGTTGTCTCTCAAAATAAATTGATAGTTTTCAATTGACAATACAAGCTCCTCCCAGAACATCAAATACCTCAAATATTCAGATGACACTGCTATATTGGCTCTACTCAATGACAATAACTCAGTTATGGACTACAGTATGCAGACAATATCACTTACTTTACCCGATGGCGCACAGACAACCATCTGCACCTCATTGTTAGTAAAACAAAGGAACTCATATTCAACCCCCCTGGACCACAGCAACCAATTCATATAAACAATCAATCAGTGGAAACAGTGGACAGCTTCAAATATCTTGGTGTAACAATCGACAGCTCACTCACATTTGACCATCACAACACAGACATTCATAAAAGAAGCCAACAACGACTCTTCATAATCTGGAAACTCAAAGGACTCTGTTTCTCCGCATCTGTTATTACTTCTGTACAAATCAATTATTCAGCCCATCCTGTTACACTGCTCTACTTGTTTCTTTGATCTTCTCACTGTTAAAAACAAAACCAAACTCACAAACGTCACACACACAGCTGCTAAAATCATTGGACTCCCCACACCCAACCTCACAGACACAAACCAACAGGCCATTGGACACTTTTCACTCTCCATAGAACAAGACTCTACTCACCCACTACAGGACTACCTCATACCCCTGCCCTCTGGACGTAGGTACAGGGCACTCAGGTGTAGAAGGGCCCGTTTTGGCAGGAGCGTGATCCCTTCAGCCATCACCTTTTTAAACAACAGGCCCCCGTTATGTCTCGTATCATGTGTTGTACTTTTGCTGGTGTAGGTGTTTACTGTGGTGTCTTTTTTATGTCTTGTGTAAACGAGCTCTGTGCATGTTGAAAAGAATCTCCCCTTGGGGATAAATAAAGTCTATGGTTATACTTTCTTTACTTTATTCAACATTAAACAAACTATATGTACTTATACTATTTAAATAAAAACAATATTTTGTGATGCTCCTTTAATCTTAGATGTAATAAAACCACATAAGATGTTGAATCTTTGCTTAGATTGTGGTCAGCTGCTTTCTCTCATAATTGTGACACTAACCTGATTTTTTTGGCTGGCGTGACCAAAGTTATATCCTACCTGTGCAATTTCTACATAATGCTTCACTTTCTCCTACAACGGTACAATCAATTGGTCTCTATTTTCCTAATCACTCATTGTAATCATCTTGTTTCAATTTCAAAGACTTTGTGAAATGAGAAGATGGATAGAAGTACTGAGGAGGAGGAGACGTCTCAGGCAATCGACTCCGGTCTTCTTGGCGCGTTTTCATGCCATTTAAAGTAAAGTTTGTGTGAACTAATTCAAACTACATTATTATATTACATTATGTGTAATATCATGCCATCTGCTGGGCACACTAAAACCTTTTTAAGTTAGTTTTAAATAACATGCATTATTTATTTCATCTAAATAAAAAATCTCACACATCTACATACAGGTTTTTGCTGGCTTTCTTTATCAATAATCTATTATCTCTTATCTTCCATATCGGTAAAGC
>NW_015151391.1:268962-271115 GCF_000732505.1 Cyprinodon variegatus | reverse complement strand
AGTACATTTCTCAACATTTTTATTAGATATTCCGCTTTGGTACATGATTCTCGATTAAAAAAAAAATAGTCCTGTGTACATCCACTCCCTCTACCCCCAAAAGCAGCATGCGTTCCTCTGCAATGGTGGTTATCCATGCTTTGCACAGCCAATTACGTTCTTCGTTCCATACAGAGAACCTATAAAGAGTCCTGTTGAAGCCCAATTCAACCAGCATCAATCTTGAGCAAGATCTGTAATAGAAAAGTCATTTAGCATAATGAAGGCAAGGTGGAGAGCAACATTTTTTATAGCTCTGCAAGCAACATCTACCGTTGCTGTGAAGGGGACAGTCTGCTGTGAGATTCTCCACAGCTTCTGTCTTAGTCATGGGGACATTGTCACTGTTGGTGGAGGTTTTTGAGGACTCAAATGTAGAGACCAGGAGGCAGATGTGAGTTTTGTAGATTTAATTAAGTATTCACAGGCAACTGAGGCAGGAATCCAAAAATCCAACATAAAAAGTACAGAAAAAAAACAGAACCTTGGAGACATCATGGAAAACATGCATGAGGAGCCAAGAAAGGACGAAGAACCAGAACTGAGGAACTGCATAGGGAGAGTATATATGGGAGACAGAACAAAGACTGGACTAATGAGCTGACAAGGAGCAGGTGTGGATGGAAGTGTCTAGAAGGAAGCCAAGAGGAAGGAAACAAACAAACAAATACAAAAGAACTGAAAAATATGTAATCAAAAACAAATAGAACAGAAAATGGAAATGAACCCAATAAACTCAAAAACAGACAAGAATAAAAAGTATAACTGAAAACTCAAAAACAAAACTTAAACAGAACCAACAGGTCACAAAGCTGGTAAGTCTTTTTTTAAATTAACCCACTATTTAGCTGACCATGTTAGGTTGGCCAACTATAGCTACTTTAAGACTGTTCTACAATAAGGTGGCAATATTTCTAAAACCAATCAGGGGACATTTCCAGTTCATAGATAAAAATAGATACATATTATCAAAATAGCAAACAGGGACAGTGATGCTTTTAATCCATTATTATGTATTCATTAATATTTAAACAACAGAAATCAAGTGTAAAATCCAGGAATGTGCCTCTCCTATTTCCTAGGATTAATAAAATTAATCAATCAATAGTGTTTATTAGTTCCATCTAGTCATTCAGTCTTCTTTGTCTTCTTCCTTCTCCATCTTCTTCTCTTTTTACCTGACTTCTACCTGCTCCCTGTTTTACTCTTCTAAGTAGATTTTCTTCCTTCTCTTCAACTGATCTTTCCATCAGTGTTCCTATTTTCTTCCACTCATTAAATTTTCTTTCCATCAGTCTTCTAATCTTCTTCCTCTTCTATCAATCTAACACTAATCTAAAACAGGGAGATAACAACCAAATCAAAGACATTTAATCTCATCATACATATTATATTATTATGATGATGATTATTATAATTATAGTTGTTTGTATCTCACCTGACTAAACACTAAAAGGTAAATCACCACAGTATTTGGAGCTACAAGTAAAAACAAGCTAATAAATGAAGATTAAACAGGCGGTTATTTCTTCCTCCATCATTCTCAGATCATGCAGATCTTGTCTCATTCAGTTTTCCTTTTACTGCCTCTTATTTTTTATAATGAGGAACTTTCCTATATTCAAACTGAGTAGTAGAAAAGTAGACCTAAGCCTGGAAGTCTGTGCTCATAAATCACAAACACAAAACAGCAAAACAACTTATAACTCTACTTACAATAACTAAGTATCTGAAGATATAAAGTAAAGGTAACTAATCAGTTCCAAAAACCTCTTTAGGTGAACCCTTGTTGATCCCTGGAGAACCACCAAACCAGTTTAGCGCCTTACAATGAGTTTCCAATCATTCTGTTTAACTTTATTTAAATCTATGTCCTCATGCCAGCTGCAGCCAATGGTCTGTCTAACTTTTTGTTGATTAGCTTGGTTTATGTTACATTTCTGGTCCTAATCTTTAGTAAAACAAAACACATCAAAGCCCTTTTTTTTATTAACCTGGAAATGAACCAAACATTTATCACAACTATCAGCCCGATTCAAATCAAATGAAGCAACTAACACATCCACATAACACAGGGTAGCTGCGGCCGGTTGTAATAACAAACTTGTCTTTTT
>NW_015151391.1:264751-267552 GCF_000732505.1 Cyprinodon variegatus | reverse complement strand
GTTGCCAATCTGCTTGCTCTGGAGAGCAGAGTTTGGTACTTTTAGATGTTATCACCAAAGTTTCAATTAGCAGAAAAAAGTTGCTAGGTTTGGCACTAGGCCCTTTTTTAAAAATAAAAGTGCTAGAGGGGTCTGAAAAGTTGCTAAATATAGCGACTAAAGCTCTAAGTTGGCGGCACTGCTCTTTGCACTGTTGGTTTTCAAATGGTTTGCTGCTGTCTGTTTGGACCTTTCTGAACATGTGCAGCAAATGGACTGATCCAATGTGGTGGACATCGTTAATCGTTCTGATGGCATTTTAAAAAAAGGATTTTTCATCAAAAACATAATTCATTTGCACAAATAAAGAATAGCATGTAAAAGGAGTTTTATGGGGCCCCTGTGAACTTGGGGCCCTAGGCAACTGCCGAGTTTTGCCTAATGGTAAATCGGCTCCTGCCTACCCCCTGCCCATATAGTGTCTGCTGTTGGCTATAGGTTTGTGGTCCAGAGAATTCAAACACCAGCATCCTAAACAGTCGCAGACTGAAATGAAAACATGTTCAAACCTTCTGACTTTATTGTTCAAAGATGCTGCTGTCATAGCTTGTGGTTTTTGACGACCCTGACACATTGATAATCATAAATATTTGCTTTTAAAAAAGATGTTACCCATTTTGAAAAAATAACTTGCATTTGAAGCATGAAGCAGCCATTTAGAGCAAGTTTAAGAAAGTGACTCCCTTTCGTAGGTTTTCTACCATGTCTTGTTTTTTTTTTTTAAACTGCTTCACTAAATTAGTTTGAACTTTCATACTGATATGAGAAATGCACCAAAGTGACTTAGAAAAACTGAACAAATGAAGAACAGCCACATTATTTTTTTTAACTTATGAAGCAATGGTGTGTTATAAGCTGCATGATGGTACAGTTAATAGAGTTGCCTTGGGGCTTGAAGGTTCTGGGCTCAATTCCCATGACACAAATGTCATGTGTTTGCTTATGTGTTTTCTTATACAAGAATTAGCTAAATGCTATTTTTCTAACTTGTTTGAACTGTGCATTCTTTAAAATGCTGCAACAAGTCTGGTGAATCACATCCATTCTGTTTGTCATTTTAGAGCATTTCCAAAGTGATCTACTTATTTTAATGGATTGTGCTTAGATGATCCCCCACATACTGTTTTTTATAAGTCTAACCATGATTAAATAACCTAAAATCAATTCAAACCTCAGTCTTAAACCCAACTCCAAAAGATCTTCATGGGACTCAGATTTTCAGACCCATTAAAAGCCAATTAGAATTTAAAAACACAATTAATTTTTTTTTAAAACCAAATCAAAAAATTGGATCATAAATTTGAACAAAACTAAAGCACACATGGTACCACCTAAAGGACATGCAGGAGTTCATATTAACATGTGATTACCACACATGTGTAGAAAAGCAAAGGAAGTAGACAAAGTATGTGTGTAGAGGAAAAAGAACAGCTGTGTGTGCAAGCTTATCCCTGAGCTAATGCCAAGCTGGACAGCAGGGGGCAGCAGCAGCCTGCAGTCTTGTTTTGCTCTTTGACAAAAATCCATATTGAGCTGCCATATTGTTGTGAAGATCTTTCCAGTATACGCCATTTTCTGAACAATATAAAAATTGAGCCACTGTTTATAATTTCCTTGTGTTTTGCTATAATGTCAAAACTAAAAAGGTGACAAACAATTTTTGTGAACTATAACTAAAGTTAATGGATATGAAACCCACTTAAAACTTCATATACTCACTGTTGTTTTCTTTTTCAACCATTTAAAGCAGGAGTTTCACAAAAATAAGTTCCCCCCCTTAGCCAGTGGCTTATCTATGTGGAGAAAATTATGAAAAAAGAAACTGACAGGAAACTAAGCAAAGAATAGTATTACTTTTTACAAAAAAAAAAAAATATATAACAACTTTTAATTAAAAATGTTTCATTTAGGTAACAAGATATATAAAATTTCTTTTGATTATATAATATTTTGTTTTCAACCTATTCTCTTTGCCAATCTTTGGCTCATTTCTCTGAGCAATACTGTCCAGCCCTCATTCAGCACTTCAACTATAGGATCATGTTAGGAAGGTAAGCACACTACAAATACACAGTATTATTATAGTTTTTTTTAACAGATCTAATATTTATAACAGAATGTTTTTTTATCCTTGTATTCAATCTTTATTTTTTCTTTAAATCCAAACAAATTTAACCTTTAAGAATTCAATTGCAGAAATTTGTGTTTAAAAAACATTTGGCTAAAAAAATGTATTGCTCTGTCTGCTTTTTCTCATAGTAGCCTCACCTCATCTGTTCCTGTTCGACTGTGACTCCATCCTGGAGAGAAACATCAGCTGTGCTGCTGCCATCAACATTGTTGTTTATAGATTCTGGAGATCTGCCTGTTTTTCCAGTGTAGTCCTGTTTCTCTGACTGTGACTGGCTGGATGTGCTCTCTTCATCCTCTGACATGGGAGCTGTCTCGGAGCTCGTCTGCCTGGCTGTGTGTTTCCTGGACGGGGCCGCCTTTCACAGCTGCTTTTTGTATCTCTGCTTCTGTCTCCTTGAACCCCAGTCGGCCTCAGCAGATGGCCGCTCACACTGAGCCTGGTTCTGCTGGAGGTTTCTTCCTGTAACAAGGGAGTTTTCCTCTCCACTGTCGCTACAAGCATGCTTAGTGTGAGGGATTGCCTTCAAGGCAATCAACTGGTTTTCCTTAGATAGAAAACTTTGAAAAAAATTTTATTGTATGATCTGGTGAACTATAAAGTGCCTTGAGATGACATGTGTTGTGAATTG
>NW_015151391.1:261771-263384 GCF_000732505.1 Cyprinodon variegatus | reverse complement strand
TTTTTGTTGAGTTCTACTCTCTTCACCTTCTTCAAGTCTGAGGCGCTGCAGCCTCCAAACCACACAGTGAGACAGCTGGTCAGAACGCTCTTTATGGTGCTTCTGTAGAAGGTGGTGAGGATGGATGGGGGCAGGTGGGCTCTGCTCCTGCGCTTTGATCAAGTCTCCTGACTTGAAACAGCACTATTTAAGTACAGGTCATTTACTATTTTACCATAAATAATTATTAGGTACATAAAGGACATTGCAAATGAATCACATCCTCACCTAATGTATATATTCAAGAAATTTGTAATTTTCTTTTGAAACCAAAAATAGAAAAAAATAAAATAAAAAACAATCCACTTTACTTGGTTTCCAAGTTCGAAGACGTTTCGCTTCCCACCCAAGAAGCTTTTTCAATTCAAAATGTCAGGAATAGCATTGAGTTCGAAGCTTTTAACAGTAGCCCAACAAAGCCTTGTTTTGAAAAACATGCAAATTGGAACAGATGAAGGGGTCAATCAAATTGGAATGGGGGTCGTCTAAGTGTCTGAAAGGGGATTGTCGGACTGGCTGAATAGATGAGGTCCTCCTCTCTCCTGTACAGGGGGTGGGGCAGCAATGATAACGGAAAGGGATTAACTCAACAGCTGCATTGTAAGTTTTTGAAAGCTGAAATCTGAGTCCACCCCCTTTGTTTAAGGCAGTCCTCAATGCATTGAACTACATACACCACCCCTCACATATTTGGCCTGGGGGTTTTAGTCCTGAGGATGCACTAGCCTCTGTCTAAGGGTCTTGTTAGGTTTGAAATGTACTAGTATTTTGTGTCTGGAGAAAATTCTCTTAAGGACAAAAACTGACAAAAAAAGTTTTTGTTAATTTTTTTTATTTTTATTTCTTTGCCCAAAACTAAACAGAAAGAAGGGGTAACAAGCCAAGTCCGTTTCTCATTTCCTCATGTAGCGTGACCCTGAAGTACTCTGCCTTGCATACACAATGTGTGGTAGACAAGAGCTTGTATAGAATAGAATAGAATAGAATAGCCCTTTATTGTCCCAAAATGGGGAAATTCTGGTGTTACAGCAGCAAAAAGATTATAGAGGAACTGGTCACATAAATGAGGACCTTAGAAGAGTGAATAAAAATAGCATGATAATAAAGAGTTAATAAAAAAGAACACATAAAATACTGTACTGTAAAGAGTACAGCACAGAAACATTTTATAGGTGATCTGTCCTTGAACGCTTTAATAAAATGTGTCATTTTTAGGTCTCTAAATTTAAAATAACTTTTTTATGTTTGGCAGAATAATCAGAAAGAGGAAACGAACTTAACAACAAAGGCTTTTTACAATAATCAGATACTGCATACTTTGATCCATATAAATCGCACAAGCGAGAAACGTGGTGTGAAAAATAAGCTAACCTAACTTGATACTACTGTTATGAAGAATGTTGATGTATATGTGAAGCTTTGTTTGCAAATTGCACTTTGGGATTTTTCCACATCTTGGCCAAGACATCCTAGTAAAAGAGATTCCAAATCTCAATAAATTTTTTCCTTCAATAAAAGTGAAATAAATGATATATTTTTCTTAACATATATATATATATATATATATATATATA
>NW_015151391.1:257475-261658 GCF_000732505.1 Cyprinodon variegatus | reverse complement strand
ACACACACACACACACACATACAAGTACTTTGTTCCACAGAAAGCCTCCAGTCAGACTTAAGATTGCCCAAAAGCTGAAATGTGTTATGTCTGATGGAACCAAACCTTTGGACAACAGTTCTGAAGGTTTGTTTGGTTGAACTAGTAATAGCGTTCATCACCAAAAGCCCAATGACGCACTCCGCCTTTTATTGTCCCAGTCTGGAAATACAGGTGTGTCAACGGCCAAGCAAGCAGGCAAACAGAAGCATACACGTACACAGAATGTTACATAATGTAAAAAAAATAGGAGCGTTTCAACAGAAAATACACAGAAAAATATTTCAATAATGAAAATAAAACATGCATTCATTAAAAAAAAAATAATACTATACTTTATGTTAAAAACAATGAAACAGCAGCTGTGTAAATAGGGTCAGATATAAAAAAGAAGAAGAAAAAGAAACCCAAAGAGACTGGTTAAAATCTGGGCAAATAAAGAACCCAATGGACAGAAATACTTAAGCAGATTAGAAATTGTGCAAAAAAAAGTATGCTTGAAAAGAACAATTCTCATTCAGATTAACCGTGCAACTAACAACATGGTTGTACAGACTTATTGAGACTGTTGGGCAGTAGCAGCTGGTCAATAGAGGGCGCTAGGACACCACCCCACTCACCCAATGACCTTCATTAAAACATACAAAAACTAATAAAAATTAAATTATAAAAGTAGAATATATTAATACAGTTTTAAGATGTGCTAGATAAATATTTAATTTGTAATTACCAGTAAAGGTATTTTGATCGTCATCGGATTGGTGACGTATTTCCACCTGAGGGCTCAAAAATCTTTGACTCTCGTTGAAAGTTGTACATGTTCAATTGCTCCTCTGCAATGGAAAAGGATAGGGAAGCTGACAGGAACTGTCGTCACAGTGGTAGTGCGGCTATTTGACAAGTCGAGTCAAGGTAGTGAAGTCAAATAAAACAAAAATGCCAAGACAAGCTGAAGGTGAAATCATTTGGACCTGATCAGCTGAACATCAAAATGAATCAGCAGTCCAAAAGACAGATGGAGACGGTTTACTCTTTTTCCAGGACCTTGTTTAGCTACAAGGCTTGGCTAACTGCATGCAGCGAGGCTAAGGCTTTATTTTGCTTTCCATGCCCCCCCTTTTTTTTTTTTGGACACTATATTGGACCATGCAAAACAGATTTAACTTCACAAATCCTCAGAAGGGCAAAATTATTGTAGAAAAAGTAAAACTGTACATGAAATTATGTTTTTGTTATGTGTTTTTTGTTGGCATTCATATAAATATACTGTGTGATAACTTAGTATGCGTTTGATTGTTTTTTGGAATATGGCTATTTTAAATTTATAGTCCCCCCCTGGAGAAAACTCAATGAGCCGCCACTGCTGTTGGGAGAAGTGAAAGTTGTAAAGTCTAAAGTTACATGCAAACCAAATGTAAAACCTGCAAATATTTTGCCAGTTTCATCTGGTTTTGCTACCCTTGAAATTCGTCTGGCCAGAAAAAACATTTTGCCCGGCACGCTGCTAGTCATTGTCTTTACCCCATCATGAAGGACATGGATTTACGAAGCAAAGCATCAGAGAAAAAAACAGAAGTGGGACCGGGGTAGCAGCCGTATCACCCTCTGAAACTTAGAAACCACAATCGGAGGAGCCCTCTGGGGAATCAGTGCACTAGAGCGGGGAGAGAAGGTAGCGGCTTGGAAGAGAGGCTACAGCTGGTTGGGGCTAGCTATACAAGCTAACTACGAAGGAACAGATAAGGACAGCAGCATATTAGATAAGTTCAATGAGAAGATAGAAGACTGAAGGCGGGGTAGAGACTACGGCTGCCAGGAGTAGGACAGTGGTACATCGGAGAAGCCAGCCATGGAGGCAGAGCTTAGAGAGGCTTTGCCTGGAGCTGGCCTCTACAGGTGGGAGATGAAAGCAGTACCGCTGAAGAGGAGTGAAACTTGCCCGGGCAGATACCACTGGAGTCCAGTAGAGAAGGCATCAGCTGACTGTCTGAGCTGGAAGTAGGAAGAAAAAACAGTCCTTCTAAGGCTAAATTGAAAAGGCTTTTTAAAAGCCACTTTGAAACTTGTTAAGAGCTTTAATTGTCCAAAATACTTTCTCTATCTTCCATTTTTTATAAAAATAGCATGTATGTGCTGCAGTCCTCCGAAGTTGCTCACAGCCACATCTCGTCCCTGACCTGTATAAAAAAATCATACATTTCATCCTCTGTGAATTTAAACTTGCCTAATTCACAGGTGAGGCTGCATTAAAATTTAGCCAAAATTTCCTAAATCGTCTCATTTGCTTCCGTAAATTTCCTCAGTATTTCTTTGCTCCAGATCTTCTCTACGTAGAGAAGACACGGGAATCTTCTGCTCCAGCTGCAAAATTCACGCTGAGTATGAAAGTATTTTAACAGCAGCTGGGAGGAAGGATCTGCAACAGCGCTTCTATTGCAACAGTTAAATTTAGTTCACATACACTTCATGAAGCACTTGAAATAAACATTTCTATCTAAACATTTGTTGATTTTATTTTCTATGTAAGGAAACACAACTGATTGCTTTGTGTCATCACATTTACTGTAAAAATAAGATAAAATAAACACATTGGAGTTGTATTGGAGGTTCTTGTGGAGCCAAATGCAGAGGCAGAGAGGTTGAGGTGACTTAAGAAAGTTAAGTCAGCTCAGAAACAAGCAGTTAACGAAGGCAGGAATCCAAAAATCCAACTAAAGATGCAAAACAAACCGGAAACATGGAGACATCAGGGGAAACAAAACACGAGGAGCCAGGGAGAGTCGAGGTAGGAAGACAACATCAAAGAGAAACCAGCGACGACAAGGAACCAGCAAGGAGTGACAGCAGAGGGAGAGTATATATAGCTGACTGAAACAAAGGCAGGGCTAACGAGCTAATAAGGAGCAGGTGTGAGTAGAGACAATGAGGAAGCCAAGGGAAAGGAACACACACAAGAGGGCAACAGAGGACAACAACAGAAAAACTTGAGAAATAAAATAAATCTAGAAACACAAAGTAGGAAATAAACCAATGAAACACATGGATCAAAGTAAAACAGAAAGTAAGACCGTGACAGTATCCCCCACTCAAGGGCGGATACCAAACACCCTAAAAATGACCAGAAACAAACAAAAAAACCCCACCCAGGGTGGGCAGAGGGGGAACCAAGAAGGAGGGAACAAAACACTAAATTAGAGGAATAGTCCAAAACCCCCCCCTGAAACAACCCACCCAGGTTGGGCGAGGGCAAGCATAGTCTCTGGAGGGCGGCCGTGTGGCTGGAGACCAGGAAGAGTCTCTGGAGCCAGCAATGGGGCAGAACGCGAGGCAGAGTATCTGGGGGCCGGCTGAGGGACCGGAGGCGAGGCAGAGTCTCTAGAGGCCGGCCGTGGGGCCGGCGACGAAGGAGGACTTCTGGAGGTGGCCGGCGACGAAGGGGGGCCTCTGGAGGAGGCCGGTGACGCCATCTCTGATGCGGCAGCAGCCTTGAGGGACGCTGTTTCTGATGTGGCAGCAGCCTTGGGGGACGCCATCTCTGATGCAGCAGTAGCCTTGGGGGACGGCGTCTCTGATGCGGCAACAGCTGCCTAGGAGGACGCCGTCTCTGCAACAGCTGCCTAGGAGGACGCCGTCTCTGCAGTAGGAACCTTGGGAGCCGCCCACTGCGGCTCAGGAACAACCTCGGAGGGGGGCTTCGACTGCGGCTCAGGAACAACCTCGGAGGGGGCCGCCGACTGCGGCTCTGGAACAACCTCGGAGGGGGCGAGAAGCACCCGCTGAGGACTCTTGCAGGCTTGGAGTGCCCGCTGAGGGCTCTTTGAGGCTTGGAACGCCCGCCAAGGGCTTTTGGAGGCTTGGAGTGCCCGCCGAGGGCTCTCACTGTAGGGGGAGTGGAGGCGTCAGGCTGACCCGCCAGAGGGGGAGTGGTCTTCTTCCCCCGGCGGTGCTTACGCCTGGATGAAGCAGATGGCAGGGGGGGACCAACAGCCGGTGACAGTGGAGGGACCGGACCACAGGCGATTGACTACAGAGTGGGAAGGCAATGGAGTGATGGTTTGGGTGGTGGAGGTCTATTGAAGAGTTGGGCGCACACAAAAGGGCAACAGAGGACAACAACAGAAAAACCTGGGAACTAAAATAAATG
>NW_015151391.1:252513-256969 GCF_000732505.1 Cyprinodon variegatus | reverse complement strand
TGATACATAATAATATTTACATTTAATACATAGAGATGTATATTTTTAAATCCTAACTATGCCATTTTTATAGGATTCCATTTTTGCCAAAAATATGTTCACGTGTTGTGACGTATCTTTGTGTCTATGTAAGGTGTGTTTCTGACATTCTAATGCAATGCAAGCTTTAATATGCATGGAAAATCTTGAAATTAATCTGCAGTTCTTCCACCTTTAGTAGCAACAGCATTTGAACAGATTTTAAAACTAGCAAGTGTTGCTCCAAATCTGGATGCAAAAACATATTGGTTCTATATAACAGATTTTCCTTGATAGTTGCCCTTTTCGGCATTTCAGTGAGAGTTGGGCTTGCTTAACAACAAAGGCCAGAGGAGGTCATTGTTAAAGCAAAATAATTGAGATTTCCAAAAAAAATAAAAAAATATCTTTATTTATGCCTGTTTCAAATTAATCTTAGTTTGTTAAGAGCTTTTCTAGGTTTTTATTTTAATTTGCTTTGTCCTTTCCTACTTTAACATTGTCTCAAGGACAGAAGAATGAACTGTTTACTCCTGCAGGTGAATTCACTGGATGTGTGTCAGTTTGCCACTAATTTTTTGGCAAATGTCTTAAAGTTAAAACTGAAAACTGGATCAGAAGACTGGTGCTGCTTTGACATTAGTATTTGATAACAATGTTTCTCTGTATGTTCACACAATTCTTTTAATTTCCATCACATGTTGGGTATAAAAAACCCCTACCAAACAGAAAATAAAAAGTATATTTTATTGAATAAAGTGTTATTCCCTGAATAGATAACTCCTAAAATAGTTTTTCATCAAAATGAGGAATATTAACTAAAGAACTATTGTGTGTTTTTCATGCACTTATCTTTGCCTAAACTTATAAAAAATTTACAACCAGTTAAGGTAGAACTGTAACAAATATAAAATACAAATAGCTTTTTTACTACTGGCTTGACGTTTATATGTTCCTCTCCTAGATAGCGCCACTGATAGAAGTACCGCTGCCATTAACTTTATGAACTCAGTACTGCTTATCCTTGTGGGGGGGTTTCTGTTTGCTGAGAGGAGGTTTACACACACCTCTCTGGCATTTCCTTTTGGTGAGATCATATGAAAAGGACTTATTTAAATTAAAAAAACTTATTGTAAAGATGACGAGTCTATCGGAACTTTGTGAATTGCTTAGTGTGCTGTCATCTTTCTTCCAATAAAAATGCTTGACGATATGAAGATCAGCTAAGTATTAATGAAATATTTATGTAAAAAATTGGGTTTAAAGCATCTGGAAATCAAAAATAAATTCAGCTTTAAATATACTGAATTTAAACAAATGATTTACTGATTTAAATTTTCTGAGAGAGAAATTGACAAATACCTCAAATTGCAACAAAAAACAAAACGTCTGCTTGTTTTATCAGTTTCACTTTCTTGATTGCTCTCTTTCTGATATCTGGCCTCGTCTTCCCTCTCTTTTTGTGATTTCTGTGAGAAATAGCCAGAAAATCAGTTTAGGAATGTTTATGGTTAGTTGTTTTTAAACTGATTTAAATAATGTTTGTTTTATGCTCAGGGTTAAAGCAGGCCACAGCAGCCTGGGGTTTTACTTCGGGACCTGACCTTAAACAGTCTTTTCCTTCTCTGCTCCTCGGTAATTTTCCTAATAAGGAACTAATAAGGTAATATTCTATTCTGCTCTTTGGCTGTTGTGGTGGAAACTTTAGGTTTAAAAAGCTAAAGGTTCAAATTACATAATAAATTAGATCAAATTCCCAATATAGAGCAAGGGCTGTGGTGAATTTTTTAATTGTCTTTGTGTTTAATACACTGCTGCTGCAGAGAAACAGGAAATGAAAAGTGGCAAGAAAATAATTGTTTTTCTTGCACAATCATTAAACTTATTTGAAAGAGCAGAGAAAATATACAGAAAATAAGTGTTTATCCTTCTTGTCGTTGCACACATGGAAAATTTGCCATGTCGTCTTCCAAAAAGAACGCATTTAGATTTCCTGCTAAGGAGATCATTTAGGAAACGTGGCTCTGTATTACCTGAATACTGCTGAAATATATAGAAAACAATTTTTTAAAGTAATATAAATTAAGGTATATTTTAAAAATGTGCTAAATTTTGACAATAAAAAAAAGAAAGCAGAAGAAGTGTAGTATTTCTGATCATTTCTTGAGGCTTTAAATTTTTCATGTGTCTGTCTGAGGTTTTCTCTGGTCTCTCATGTAAAAAGAAGCATCCAAACCAATATGAAAAATAACTGAATTGTATAATAAAGGTAAAAAAAAAAATAAATAAATACAAAAAATATATATTTATATTTCTCAATTTTGCTGTTATACAATATTAGTTATTGTGGCAATCAATGATTTTTCTGTCAAATCATACATCTGTTATGATTTTTTCTTAGTATCGTTTACATTTAAATTAATTGTTATTTATTTAACGCAAAATCAGTAGGACAGTATAAACAATAACTTTATGAAACAATATATCATCAATATAATATATTATTATAATCTGCTTATACAATACTAGGTTTGGAATTTTATGAAAAACATTGATGACTTTTTGAATATGTCGGTATTTTAGGACTCATTTTACAGATATCTATTTAATCTAGGGATTTGCTTAAACGCTTACAATGTTCCTCTTGTAAATATTGTTATCTGTGGGGTTTTTTTTGTATAGCTTTATGATACACCATGTGTTTTGTGTTGACCTAACTACTTTGGAATATGTGGTTAATAATTTATGGTTGAACTCAAACCAGAGACATAAATAAAACGCTGATAGTAATACGTTAATATACTTTCATGCTGGTGAATTTAAACTATGGAGTTTTTATTCATTTTTTCAAATTTGGGTATTATTTACTTAAAATAAAACAATTCTACGAGAACGATAAACAATCAATATTATAGATTAGATTATGGCTGATTAGGGTATTTTCCTGATTTAATATAAAAAGATACATAAAAAATCTATAAAAAGACAAATGCAACACCCTAGTATTATTCTCTCTATAGAAGTATTAATTTAAGAATATTTTTAAAACATTATGATCAAATACATATCACTTTTTATAAATTTTAAAATTTAGGTAATAATTGACTTACTACCCCATACTCACAAGTGTTTTGTTTTGTTTTGTTTGCGATAAAGGCCTTTATTAAACGATACTCAAATAAGTTCATTTTTTTATATATATATATTATTACTTTAAAGCAGAGTCATGAGAGAATATTTGAAACATCTGTTGAAGAAATGTTGAATTTTTTTGTCTTTAAATGTGTTACCATTCAAAGTAAACACCATCCTGTGAGTTTCCACATTTGACACGTCTGAAGGCTGAAATTATTTAAAGATTACATTGAATGACTTAATCCTTTCAGTTAAACATATACTTATGATTTAATAGGACGTCTGATTATTAAACTCCGCATTCTTACAATTTAATAGTATATTTATGAATTTCATAATGTGTCAAACAATGTAAATACATTGGATGTTTTATTATTTAACGGCACATTTATTAACTTCAGGATATAGAGTAGTTATTCATTTTAGCTTTTTTCCTTTTTATCATCCATACTCTAAATATATGTTTATGATACATTTTGAGAATTTGTTTTCTGTTCATGTTTATTGCTGCCTTCCTAAATCTGATTTAGTTATTTTCTGCGGTTACAAAGATCTTTGGCTTCAGGGAAACCAAAGGGTGTTTTTACAAAGCGCCTGGAAGACCGCAAATGAAAGACTAGCTCATGTCATCACCTAGAGTTTTTAAATCAAACCTTTATTTTATTTATATATTTCTGAGATATTTAGAGCTACTTAAGGGAGATTACTTTATGGCAGTTTTATACAATTTCAAAAGACAACTTTAAATGAAGAGCTCAATAGTCTAAATTCTTCATTTATTGTTAGTGCTAAAAAGACTGGTTTAATATCTAATAACAGTTAGACAATAGAAGAGAGATGTAAAAGATTATTGCTCTAATAAATTGCTCAAGAGTCGCAGAGTTATCTATGTGGATTGATACTGATTAAGACACCTATTGATATCAAGAGAAAAAAGTAATAAACAACGTGTTTCTTATCATATGAGATTGGATTGTACTATTCATCATCACAAATGTCACCTCAAAAATAAAATGAAAGACAAAGTACATACATGTTGCATCATACAAAAGGCATAATAACACAAAATGCAGAGTGACAAACTGTAAGGGTTGCTGATTTTGTTGATGGGGTTGCTAGTTCTCTGCGTACTGCCTTAGATAACGCAGCTCCTTTGAAAATGAAAACCTTTAAAAATAGAAAGCTGGCTCCTTGGTTTAATGCAGAGCTGCGCACTTTGAAGCAAAATGCTAGGAAACTGGAGAGAAAATATCGCTCCACAGGCCTACAGGAATCCTACCTAGTCTGTAAAAATAGTTTACTG
>NW_015151391.1:247259-249593 GCF_000732505.1 Cyprinodon variegatus | reverse complement strand
TGATCTGGTTGAACTGTAGAGTGCCTTGAGATGACGTGTTGTGAATTGGCGCTATATAAATAAACTGAATTGAATTGAAATTAAAGGGTTAACAACATAGAAAGAAATTCGGAGCCTCATGGAAAAACATTTTAAATATAAAATATTTAGATGTTGCCTTAGTCGTTGTTTTTTTCTTTCTTTCTCTGTTTCTTGGTGGGTCTTTGCCAAGTAGATCAACTAACAGTCTGAGGTCTGTTAGTGTTCAATCATTTTAAGTTGAAAAACATGATAGACTGGCTACAGATAGCATGAATGAAGTTAGTGGTGGTCAAACTATTTTTTTTGTGGATATACTGTATATGAACCAGCAAGTCAAAGTTCCTCAGTACAGTAGGTGTGTCTGTTTCTGCTTGTCTCGCTTGTCATTAAACTTGTATTTTCTCCTGTGGCCATCTCATTGTTCATAGAGGTGGGCGGATCGATCCTAGGATCGATACTAAAGATACCAACACTGGTATTGATATTGAACAACATTTGTTTAACAAGATCGATACTTTTTATTCTCCTCCGCACGCACTAACTGCTGCAGATTCACCAGGCTCCCCGTCTGTGTAATTACAGCGCTTTGCTGCTCCCCCCTCCCTTCTCATTACCGGCTCAGCACACAGGCTCAGCCTGGCCCCGCCCACTCAGCTCTCTCTTCACTCCACACACAAACAACCGTGCTGCTCAGGCCCAGGAGATAGAGAAGAGACCGTCGAAGCAAAAAATACCATAATTGAAAACAACTGCAGGCTGTATGGTTTGTAAAAACCTGTTTAACTGCAATTGGAAAACACTCGCTTATTGCCCTGACACACCCATAGTCAGACATGATTGACAGAGGTGTTTCAGACCTCCAGAAAATATCCAGGTACATAAGAGTGATCACATTCAGAAGCAATTCATATTAAAGGGGTCATATAATGATTATATAGGGTATTCCATGCTGGTCCTTAAGGTCTCTAAATTTCCTCTTACTCTGTGCAGCCTGGAACACTGCATTTACTGTGTGTTAATTTCGGGCGTGACAAAAGTACAGGCCAGAACCAAATAAGGCAACATCCCCGAGTTTACGTCAACTTTGAGCCTTTTGAATTTGCCGGTTTTAAGGTGGAAGTTTAGAATTGTGAGATTTGCAGAGAAAGGAGGTGTCAATGGAGTTTGAACTTCTCTGTACGTCCATTTCCTCCACTGAACTATCGTTATTCATCTATATCAATGTAAACTCGGTTTTGCATTCTATGACCCCTTTAAAGGTACTATAGAGGATTTTCATGAATTTTTTAAAGAACCCACCCTCTCCACTTAAAAAGAAATGCATGGGCCATGTATCTGCTCTTGAGAGGGAACGCC
Organism: Cyprinodon variegatus; assembly: GCF_000732505.1. NCBI lineage: Eukaryota > Metazoa > Chordata > Actinopteri > Cyprinodontiformes > Cyprinodontidae > Cyprinodon > Cyprinodon variegatus. Next base: position 248,216 of record NW_015151391.1, on the reverse strand, counting down.
TATTAAACACATGCGAGAGCCCAATTCTCCTGCACGCTCGGTTTAAAAGATTTTGTTTGCATTGCTCATACAAACTTACTATCCAAAAGAAGATTTACAATTTTTCCCTTATGTCAGACTCACCACATTATTTTTACTATTTATTTTGATGATCCACCCAGAAAAAGAACACTCTCGACTATACCTCTAACTTTAAGATTAGATATTATATGTCATATGTTAATGTAGCTGTCATGGTCTTGGTTCTGTTGTTCTTTACTTTGCTCCTTGTTTTCTAGTTTTATTGGTTTAATTCCAGTTTGGTTGTAATTTCTAGATCTATGTTAGTCATGTTTTTCTGTTCTCTGTTGCCAACTAAAACAGATTCTCCTCTCAAACTCCACACTCATTTCTCCCCCAGTGTTGTCAGAACTGTTTGAAGATTTGGAGTGGAACCACCAAACAGCCAGCGCCCAACTCTTCAACAGACCTCCACCACCCAAACCATCTCTTCATCTCCTTCCTACCCTGCTGTCAATCGCCTCCGGTCCGGTTCCTCCACCTTCACCAGCTGTTGGTCCCCCCATGCCGTCTGCCTCCTCCAGGCGTAAGCGCCGCCGGGGGAAAAAATCCACTCCCCCTTCAGCGGGTAAGCCTGACGCCACCACTCCCTCTCCGGCTGGTCAGCCTGACACCTCCACTCCCATGGGTCAGCCAGCTTCTAGCTTTAGCTCCCCTTGTAACCAGGTCAGTTTCTCCCTAAGTCTCAGTCGACACCTCCATGACCAACAGCTAGCCTGATCTTTGAAGAGACTCAAATCGGTACCCATGATTACTCCCACTGCAGTCAGAGCACCCCATATTGAGGAGTCTGAGTTATGGGACTACATTTAAGGGCAAAGGGAAAATCTTTTCCCTTTCCTTCCACCTCCATCAGTTCCCTGTCAGCCAGCACATCCCAAGCCCTTTAGTGGGCCA
>NW_015151391.1:242117-245989 GCF_000732505.1 Cyprinodon variegatus | reverse complement strand
ATGGATGTATGTATGTATGTTGCAGTATCTATAACAACCCAAACACAGGATTTCAGAATTAGACATCCCCAGTTATTAATTTCATACACTCGCAAAAGTAACGCAATAGTTACTTTTACTAGTAACTACTTACTTTTGTTGTGGAGTAACTCGGGTACTAGCTCAGTTACTTTTTGGGAGAAGTAACTAGTAACAATAACTAATTACGTTTTCAAAGTAACGTGCCTAACACTGTAATTAGGAGACCCAAGGCCACTTGATGTTATTTTAGAGGCCTACCAGTTGGCTTTAGGGTCATGTCCTCTGTCACAATCTGGGTTCCTCCCCCGCGTTACGCTGGCAAAGGATGACAAAGTTCGGGGAATCATGAATAAAATAACTTATTTGAATGAAAATGTCCAGATAAACAGAGCTTTCTGTGAAAAAAGATCCTCTGTCTGTTACCTGGAAAACCACAGGTTAGTTGAAGACTTTCTGGCCAATTTTTGGAAAGAATTGGCAAGCCTTAATATTTTTCTTTGTTTATTCACCTATAATTCAGACTTGGTGACATTTAAAATAGTGGTTCGGCCTGAAAATATTCCTTAATGCCTTTCTGTCATACAAATTCAAAAAATTGTATTTCCAATTTATAGTTTGGAAACTGTACATTCTTCAATTCACATATGTAATTTCAGGCTGAATTTGCTCCTAAGGGGTTAAGACTAAATTGTATACAAACTTATAAAACATTTTATATTTAGGATAAGTACATAGACACATGTTTATTTACTTATATTTCTTTTTTTTTCTTACCACAGTAATTTAAAATGCACAAGAACGTTATTTTTTTACATCATTTTTTGGAAACTTTGTTTACTTAGAAATTTTAATTTATTGAAAGTAGCAACCAACCTAATTTTTTTTCAATTTTGTATTAGAAAATAATCAAAGGTGCAGCCCTGTTACAGTTGCTGTTGTGATTATAGTGGTTCTTTTTATATTTGTTTATTTTTCTATTGTCAACAAAAATCCCATCACTGAATTCCAAAGAGATGTATTCCTTCCCACGAAAGAATAAAGACATAGGAATAGAAACCATGTTTATAGATGTTTAAAATACATTTAATCAACTTAAATTATGTAGCATAAAATCAACCAGAAATTAATCTTTACACACATCGGGGATTCAAACACACACAAAAACATTCTTATTTTCCAACAGATGACAAATGAGGTAAAGCTAAAGATTAGGCTTCCAGTAATAAACAAATGAAAACCTTAGAGCTCTGCACCTGGGCTTTCTGTACTACAAGCTGCATGCAGGTCAGTTTCAGCCATAGTAGCCACCAAGTCATTGCAGTAATTGGACACCATGTGGAGGACTCGGTTGGATCTCTACTAGAGCAGTAGTCAGGAAAACAGAAGCAGCAGCCTGGTCTACATGTGGCACATGCTGCCACAGCCAGAGCTGCAAAACGTTCCCTGGAATTCAACATCAAACTGGATGCCTCTGTTACAAACCGGTATGACTGGGATTGAAATCCAACCACTGAGCTTTGCATGAAATAATAAATTTCGATTGAAGTTTTTATAGTTTTGGTTTAAAATAGATTTTTTGTTGATGATATTTTTCAATTTAATAAAAATAAAGGATTCAAATTCACCTCATGTTTACTTCTTATGGTCCAGCTGTACGTGGGCGGAACTTCAGTTGTTTATTTTGTTGCCAAGCAACAGGACCCTGATGACATCATCTTTGGAATTCTTTTCTCTTTGTGACATCATAGCTGAGGTCTTTGACTTCGGAGTTCTTATCTTCCACAGCCCTTGTCGTGAACACATCTTGTGAATCGCTTGTGCACGTGAAGAAAACCTTTCCGAAAAGAAAAGATGAATCCAATCAGTCATTTCTCAGAGGAACTTTATGTTCAACAACAACTAAAAACAACGTCTCGCCCAAAGGCTGAAGTCAAAGGAAAACATCCAATTTTACAGCTTCTTCAAAGTAAGACAGCTGCTGAAGGAAACACTGCTGATAAAACCAGCAGCACTATAATGGTGTCAGAGTTGGAGTTTAATGCCATCTTAGGCTCCAGAGATGAGAAGATCTCAGCACTTCAGCAGGAAAACGCCTTGTTAAGAGAAGAAGTAATGAAGCTGACTCAGAAAATAGAAATGCAGCAAACAGATCAACAAGATGAGGTCGCTGTTTTGTATGATGAGCAGATTAAGACAAACAAAGACCGCCGAGATGCCATTAGAAAGGCAGACCAGCTGAAAGTATATCTGATCGCTGAGAAGAACAAAGCGAAGGAGGCTGAGATCTGTTTGGCCAAGCAGATGGAAGAAACATCTAGGTTACAAGCTGCTCTGGCCAAGATGGAGACAGATTTAGAGGAACAAAGACAGCAGTGGGAGCAGGAAAAATGCTGCCTCCTGACCAGTAAGCCTGATCCCTCTGAGTTGGAACAGCTGAAATATCAACTGGAGTCACAGAAAGTTACCCATGAAGAACAGGTCGCTGCTCTGCACCATCAGCTGAGCAAGACAAACAAGGACCTGCAAGATGCCATCAAAAGGGCTGAACAGCTGGAAGAAGACCTGATTAAAGAAAAAAGCCAAGCAAAAGAGGCTGAGGATCGCTTTGCCCAGAAATATGAGGCAACAGCCAGACTACAAGCTGCTCTAATACAAATGGAGAGAGCTTTGGCGGAGCAGCGCCTGCAGTGGGAGCAGGAAAAATCTNTCATACACACTCCGCTTTGTTTTAAAAAAATATGACCATGGATGTCTGGGGCACAGTGATTCGCCTACATGTTATGAATGCTGGCGTACCATGAATGATAAATTATGAACAGTTTAGTTTGTGTCTTCAAGTCATTTGCCCATAGGAAGACATTACTTGGATATAACCTAACGGAATATCTTCAGAACGGCTCCAAATGACACAAAACTGATATGGGTGAGAAGAGCGTGATGTAATAATGTAAAATAAAGGGGCCAGTGTAAAAAAAACTGTGTTCCCCTTTAAGTATTTTACATGATTTTTGCAACACTTGCACATGCATGAAGAGGATTTGTATGTGTAATATCTGGATTTTCTGCCCTGTGCGCAGGCTCACAGGCTTATGGATGCCATCTGACCATCCGTAATTACTTCCAAGATATCAAATAAAATGTTTAGATGATCTTGGTTAATTGGCTAATCGGTTTTCTCTAGGGCTGGGGTTGTAGCACAAGCACTACAGAGCCAGAACGAAGGTTTATATTTCATGTACCTGATTGGGCACAGCTCTATAGGACTGGGTAGGCGCAATGCCAGATTTGTTTTCTTTGGTTTAACAATATTTTGTGTCATTAATGTGTGTTGCTACTTATTTGGTTTGCAGTGTTTTTCTAAAGTTTTAGATTGCTTATTGTGTATTCACGGGTTCCTGTGCCTTATTGGGTTTTAAATTAGAATACTAATGTCTATTTTTAATTGTAAAAGAATTTATAAATAAAATATATTTTGTATGCTATTTCTGTTTCATCATTTTTAAGCCAGAACTACTAATGTACTTTTAATTAGGCAGTGATGGGAGTAACGGCGTTGAAAGTAACGGCGTTACTAATGCAGCTACCTTTTTTAGTAACGAGTAATCAAAATGATTACTCTTACTGTAACTATAACGCAGTTACGATTGCCGACACCCCATTACTGCACGTTACTGAGGTCGCACAATTAACCTTTTTTCATGATAGGACTCGTGCGAGCCTCATGAGAGAGGGGAGGATGGAGAGTGAAGAGGACTTCAGTGGCAAAACAGAGATTTCCAGATTGAAATACCGGTGTTACGTCGAGCTGCGTTTCCCCATCAGATACGGTTTCCCCTGCATCTCCGCACAGC
>NW_015151391.1:239784-241141 GCF_000732505.1 Cyprinodon variegatus | reverse complement strand
TGAGGAAGACTGGGATAATCTAGTTAATCCCAGATGATGCTACAGAAATAACAATACAAAAAGTTTGCAGACTCATTAAAAAACATACATTTCATTACAATTTTATTGTAGTAACTGTTGTGTGGTTGTTCGTTTTAGTTTACAGATTAAGCCTGATTTAAGCCACAGTTCATTTTCTTTCAACAGGAACACTGCCTTCATCGCCCTCATGTTTGCGATGCATGGTGAGAACCTATGTGTCATCATTTTGAAGAAAATGTGTTCAAAAGTCTGAAAACCAGTGTTTGACATTATGAAAAAAATGAAGGCTGTGCACTAGTTCAGAAAAGTATGCTGATTAGCCTCTTTAGCTAGGCTAAAGGTGATCTAAAATTGTAAACTCCTCCCTCAGGTGGTCGATACCCTTGTAAATTAACAATACCATGTTTTTGAGTGCAAACACTGAAGAGTCATTAAGGAATGTGAAGAAATGTTCGTTAAAATTGACTAAAAGTGTTTTGAATTACAAAGGAAGTCCACACACACAGTCATTCCCATGTTCATGTTCTGTAGACTGCATCATTTTTAACCTGTGGAGCACATTAAATCACACGTGAATGACCTAGAAATTAAATTCAGCTGTCTTTACAGAACCAGATGAAATGAAGGCACTATTTCTCAGTGTTACATTGTTAAAAACAACAACCTTGGATTTGCAATATGTCAATCACTTTTAAAAATGTAATGTACCAAATCTAATAGTTGTTCTGCTTTACAAAGCTTTTCATGGTTTACGTTGTTGTTCAAAACCAAAAGTGTTTCTTAAACAATTTTTATTGTACATATATTTTTTTAGGTATAAAATAGAACATGTTATGGTTTCTCATTTGCAGTTATGTCCAGACTGAAACAATCCACTATCTTTACAGAGAGGTACAATCTGAAACCCAAGCATTCATGTAATTTTCAGCTATTTCATACGCTATGTGTGTCTGATATGCATGTGTTTATCATTTGACTTTATTTACATAGAAATAAAAGTGTCATTCAGACATAGCAAAAACAATAGCGTGGTCACTACTGAAACATCAGGTATTTGGTCAAAAATAAAGTAAATCAAATCAAAAAAGAATATACTGTAATGGAATTTGGTTTTATTTGTGTAAAAACTAATGGATCTTTAAGATTGTGTCAACCTGAACAGTTTTATGTCAGGAATCCAGTTTTTGTGGGTTGTTTTTGTGTTTCCTTTTCTCCACCAGGTGGTGCCCCGTTCCCATTGGGCCTCCCTGCGCACCTACAGCTTGTCTGACCATTATCTGGAGGAGTACTTAAGCCATGGACTGTCACTACAGTACCTCGGGGCCAGAGTGAGAAG
>NW_015151391.1:234980-236100 GCF_000732505.1 Cyprinodon variegatus | reverse complement strand
TGGAACTTCTCCAGATCCCAACACTTTGAACTTTTTCCCTGTCTCTGAGTTGTGTTCTGCATATGGGCTAGCATCCAGAAACCCATCTTGACATTCTCTATGTAATTTCTTATATCAGGCCCATTTGAATTACTATAACATCTATTTTGAGCTGGGTAACCAAGGGGCAAATTCTCAGAAATAAAGCCAAAATTGACAAAATAGAAAGAAGAATGTTTTTGTTCTTTAGTAATAGTAAATGTAGTAATGAACATTTTATTGATCTGTGTATAATGCATAATTCATTGTAGATCACGAAGTGTTTTGAAGTGGATGGAAACCTTATATGTTCAAAACCATTCCTAAGCTGCTATTTTAACCAATGTGTTGTGCCTAACTATATGAGCTATTTTCACAACTTTTGTGAGGCACATTTTTATTAAGTAGGGCATCAATTTATAAAGAAGTTTATTTGAATTCTATGAATCAAAGTTTTTTGCCCAACAGAAATGATGAACTGCACGGCAGCATTCTATCCCTAGCAATTGTAATATCTAGACTAGATATCACTATCGTTTAGTGGTCAAATAGTAGTAGTAGTAGGCTTTATGGTTCTTTGTGTCAGCAAGTCATTTTTAATTTTATTGTCCATGTTTACAATGTAACTGTGTTGAATGGATTGCGAGAGTACAGCAAACTAGAAATACTGGCAGTAGTTTTGTTAGAGCCTTTATGACACCAAACTAAAAAGCTTAATTTTTTGTTTAAAATGTTAACAGTGTAAATGTGTAAAAAACTAAATATGTCTGTATACTGTAGGTCTCGCTCTCTGATTTGCATATTTTGCTCATATAGAGGTTCACATATTGTTTAATCCCAGTCCAGAAAGTAAAAATCCTGCCAACTTTTCCTTCTTCCTCTTCTCAAAACCATGTGATTCACTCCATGTCTGTGTTTTAGACACTGATCTCTATTTATTCACTGGATTGCCAATTGCCCTAAAAAAGTGAGGCCACCAACCGCCATGCTGGTACTCCCCATTCCCACAGAGATGGCTGCAAAAACAAGCAGTTTGCCAGCTGTAGGAAGACGATCTACAGGTAATTTCACAGTCAGTGGATGTACTAATGAAGAAAATCCA